>NC_141771.1:2357619-2518453 GCF_051362555.1 Lingula anatina | reverse complement strand
AACAACTTGATATTACATTTATTCTGAGTATTAAGTGAAGTGTTCAGAAAGCTACTTTGTTTTGAATAAACTTACTCGTAAAAATATTTTATTTGTTGCTTTGATTGTACTGTAAACATTTTGGCTTTTAAAAACACACCTTAACAATAAATGTATCTCTTTAAGGTCGGTTATTACTTTAGAGCTTTTTGCTTGCATTAACTGTGCCATCAAATGCCAGCTCTTTTCTACTGACAAGGTGAACATACCTTTTAACTGCAACCTTTTCTAATTATCTTGCGTCTTGTGTTACTGTCCTCTGAAAGGCGTCCTTTTACAACGCCATATATCTAGTATTACAGTGGAGCAAAGCTTGTTTACACATCACGATCAAGGTACATTTTAATTGACATCATTTTCCTGTTGAGGCTCTTGTATTACAAGACTCTACCACTTATCTTTTCACATTTCGTGTCTTGTATTACTAATTTCAAAAACCACTGTGCCTAAGAAACTAAAAATAATTATAATTTGGGTAAGATAAACGAAAAAAAAAGAAATTTTGGTCTATTTCATGGTATATTTTGATCTTTAGGGTAATAGGAGTAGCTTACAATAATAGAGCTACTTAAGAACATCTGAGGAAAATGGAGTAGCAAAGTTTTAGTACTTGAAATATGTTTAATTTTTGATTACTTACAGACATATAGAAACAAAAAAGTCAATTCTAAAAATTAAAAAAATACCTGAAAAAGCATGGAGCTGGCAATCTTGTAAAGCCATCCTACTCAGTCTTCTTTAAATACCATAAAAGTTGCATTACAAAGGCAAATGGCAATGAATTTTTGATCGAGTCAGAACGTCAACAAACCACAGATAGAAACAGTCTTAAAAAATTCATAGTTATAAAGGTAAAAAGAAGAAAAAATAATCTGGCCCTGTTTAACCTTCACAGCAGAACATTCTAAAAACAAAGTAAAACCTTTTGGTCATAACTCAAACAAAATATTGGCTATATATTGTTCAGTATTTGAGCAATTACACAAGTTTACAGTATTTTACAATGTTATCATATGATATTAAACACAGTTTAGTTAATAATGATTATATTAAACACAGTTTAGTTAAAAATGTTGAACTTAAAGTCAATCTGCTGACTCAAGTCACAGGATTATTTCCAAAATGTCAAAGTTTTCAGAGAATTTTTTTTCATAACATATACACAAATCATAATCTGTTTCTTATGACATGGTAATAATTATCTCCATCAGCATAACATGATCATATAAAGATTAAATCTGGTGCAGCAGGAATGAATTTGCATGATAGAAAAAGACATCAGGTCTCTATCTATCAAGTTCAGCAATCTTCTCTGCCATATATTTGTCAACAGAATAGCAATCAAGTTCTTATTGTTATCAACAAGAGATAACAGACGAGATAAAGTCATTTTTTTTCCTGATAGCGTAAGTTAATAACACCCTACATTGAAACATACTCAAAAGGCAATGGTACTTTACTGCCTGTCACTTGCTTGGTGAAAGAAAGTAAGGAGGGCTAGCTACTGAATTGAAAAAAAAAACAACCTTATTGTACTAGCAGCGCAGACAAGATAAGCAAATTATCTCTCGTCACCAGAGGATAATTTCATCCATCTTTTTCCAGAGGGAGAATTGATTTAATCTGTGTAGCCATTGCCTTTTGAATAGAAATTCGTGATGCCAGATTATGGCCTTGCTGTTGCCTGATTTTCCTGCCATATGATGTGGTCAATGAGATTATGTTGTAATCAGCTGAATTCACACTGTGCATGAGTGAACCAAATCTGTTCGATCCACTGGCTTGAATCTCCTCTATGATCTGCATGATTATGCCTATAGATCTTTATTCATATTTTTTTTACATCAGAATGAGCTGGTGAAAATTTAAAGAGATAAATATTAAGAGTAATAATACAAAAATAAAATAAAATAAAATAAAAAAAAACTTGTATTCAAATAAATAGCAACAAAATTGTTTTATGTTTACTTCAATTTCATTCTGTCAGCAGTCTTAAATCAGACTGTAGCCCTTATCTGCACAGGGTTTTTTTCAAGGAGATTTGCTTTGCAGGCACCTGGTTGATTACAATTAAGAGACAGAATTGTTGATGATGATTCAAACACTAAGAAAAAAATCAAGATTTGGGAGTTTTGAGTAGAAGTTGCCTAGATTATCTGGTGTAAAAAACAGGAGTAGAGAGGCCTATAAGTTGTGCCAGGCATGCCTTCTTCTCTGGTTAAATAATGTTTGTTGAAACATGATAAGACTAATGTGGCTTTAAAATAGAACACATTCTCCCACTCACATGTTAAAAAAGAGTTTGTCAAATGCTAAATTATAATTTAATTTGGCTCAAGAAAAGGGAAATTTAGCATCTTTATCACCATTTTGACTGTTGAACTTGATGCAGCAAAATTTTCCAGTTATTTGACTAAAGATGAATTTCATGCTACAGTACCCTCACTACACCAGACAGCGCAATTCCCCTACCAAGAAGCAGCTTGCGGCCTTAACGGCTAGAAGGGACTGACAGTACAATTATTGTCTGGCGGTGCTGCACATTAACGTCTGTCGAAATTGTATTAAGGCCTTTCAGTGTCCATTAGGCCATCTATTGGGAAATTATTTCTAGCTCTGGCGGCATTACACCACCTCTGGGCTTGCTGGTACACATGTGAGCTTTTAGTGCTGAATTTACAAATATCCTAAGTGGAAAATCCAGGAATTTTTCTAATGGAGGGAGTGGGTGAGGGGGGGGGGGGGCAGGGGAAGGGGGATTTCACTCCCTTTTCTTGCTGTGTAGATGGTTTGCACATGCATCACTTTTGTTTGAATTGGAAAAGACCATAAGGCTTCCAAACAGATATGTGTTCAACAGCAGACAAAAGGAACTACCTGGTGGTTTTAACCAGTTATTTCATCACTTTGAAATGGTTCTGTACTCATATGTGTGTGTGTGTGTGTGTGTGTGTGTGTGTGTTAAGATCTATTGCTTAAGACGGGCTGGGTCGCTGTACGGGACTTGATGTGCAAACCATCTCTATCAGTGTTTTCATCCTACTCGCGTTTTGCCTGCATCAGTCAGTATAAGTCTGTAAAATGGTAATTTGAACATGATCCACACAATACCAACTGTTAAAAACGACACAGTCATTTACAGGATGATAACTATGAAATGCACTTTTTTATTTTATATAAAATTCACACGAGAAATGCCCTCTTACTCCACACAGTGAAATAGACCTATTTAAAGCGTTTTTCACTAAAAGATGGTACGGGAGAAAGCAGCCACAGTAAGACAAACTGCTTTCTCTGATCGGCGTACAAGCCCCGTTAACTGTTGCAATAAAATCTCACCACGCGAACTCTTAACACTAACAGAGTTAGAAAGTCGAGCACCTTTTTTCTCTATCCCTTGTGCTTAGAGTAAACAACAGAAAGGAATATAAAGCCGATTACAATGTTGAATGGTCGGGGGCGTGCAGTCAATAGTTAAAGGTTCACCCGAGCAGAAAAGCTCTTTCACTCTCCAGCCCTGTATGTACACATTGGCGTTTATGTTCATTCATCCCCGCTGCGCCAGCGAGCGACTTCAAGCCGTGGACCAATGCGTCTGCTAGTAGTAGTAGTAGCAGCAGTAGTACAAGTAATACCCGGTGCTTACCTCTAATTGCGCTGAACGTCAAACTCTGAAGCACCAGCAAGACTTGAAGGAAGGCGTTCATGTTGATGCTGGCTGTTCGTGAGCTCGCAGTGAGACTTTACATCCCCGTCCTTTCACAAAACGACCCCTTAATGTCGCTGTCGCTAGTACTCCCTCTCCCTTGTGTGATGTTCATTTCAGAGGCCGCGGAGAAGGGAGATCAGTTACTCACGTGCTGATTGGCTAGGCGCCTATGTTTACCCTCTTCGATGGGGCTCCAAAGTGGGGTGTGCGTCTGAATGCTTCCGACTGATCATTGACAAATTTTCTTTCCGCGTACCCTCTACCAGGGCCACAGATTGATTTTTCACCAGATATTCACAGATATTTCTTTGGCTCATTCATGACACGATTCTCTGTACTCTCTGTCTCTTGTAAAGAAAAAGCCACATAATTAATCTGCGGCCTTGGTAAAGGATACCTTCCGCGTATTTTTAAGACAGTGTACAAGACCGGTGAGATTCGTGTACATTGTGACTGACTATGATTATCGGTAAAAATTTCCACGCATTTCACAAACAAAGCTCTAGGCCTACATTATTTTAATTGCTTCGGTACTGATGCATTTTTTTTTTACAGTAACTGTGACCTAACAGAAAGAATTTTCACATATAACAGGTATAACAAGTAAGCTAAACAGGGGCGGATCCAGGATTATTTGAAGGGGGGGGGGGGGGGTCCGGAACGACAGGCCTCGGATGCAAAGCCGACCATCGCCCCCTTGGTGTGGCCCCGAAAAAAAATGGTATTTTGGAGGGCAAACGGTGCCCTTTGGTATGGTTTAGAACTATAATTCAGCTAGGCAAAATTCTAATTTCAAGTGGGGAATATTAGTGTGATATATTTTTCAGAACCCCCCCCTCCCCCGGCACTGAGTAGAATACGTGGTGATTATTGAAAAAATTGACCTCTTGTACTTAACGTGTGCAAAGTCTAGAGTCAGTTTTGGGGCTAAATTCTTCGCTTACTAGGAGCAAGTTAAGATGCGTTTCACGAAGAATGTAAAATACTTCATTTTTTTTGCCTTTTAACCAAGGAAGTAAACTACTCTCTTATTGTTTTAATCAATCAACCAATGTTTTTGACGCAAGTTCGTAGTCTCAGTGGAGTTCAAACTCACAATTGACAGTAGACCATCTTTCAAGTATGTCAAACAAGCATCAAAATATCGTCTTTGGGTAGTCAGCTATCCATTTTAAGCAGTCTAAGCTGAACCCAAGACGTTTTGTAAGGGAGTCCCTTTGTCTGGCACGAGTGTATGTTGTAACATCAATTTGGCGTCACGATGATGATCGTTGGATCGCAGCAGTGAAACCCGAGAGTTTTGATAAAAATATATTAAAAAAGAGATGCGTTTCGAAAATCATATCTAAGGAATCTCCCTCAATTGTAAATGAAGGAAGAGAAGTAACGAATATTTCAAATTGTGCCCCTCCGGGAGCACTTTATCGCAGGTAAAATGCATTTTTTCCAATGTTTGTTTTGATAAATAAATAGCCAACCATGAAGCGTCTTCGATATGCCTTTGTCATTATTGTTTTAACAAATTCAAATTGTTATTATTGGATTTTTTTCCTGTCAACGCTCTTTTGACTTTAAAATTGAAAAAAAAAAATCATGAATAAGTTAATACTTTTCATTAATCACATTTTAATACTTTCAAACATTTGTTTGATTTTTATCCCGATGCGATTAAAACATAGTTGTAAACATTACTACACTACATAAACGTTGAATAAACATTGTGAGGGAAAAGTGCAAAATCTCGATTTATTCTAGTACTTGAATCATAACGACAGAAACAATAAAAGACGTAATTGTTTCACCAGGCCGATGGCGCGTTAGCATAGCTACCCTTATAACCGAATCAGACATGTGAGAAAAAAGCCTGCATTTGGCAGAAGGGCGTGTTGTATTATCGGGAAAGATATTACATTAATCCGCAAAGTTCACGATGGCCCATGACAAAACGGTCGATCCGTCTTCGCTTTAGACTTGGACATAATAAGAGAGTATGTCCAAGCTTTAGTCTGTCTATTATCTCTAAATATGTTGACAAGAGCCGAGGAGTTTCCAACCTTCCGCTGCAAAGGGGCTGCTATTTCATGACGACAATTGAAATGTAATTTTTTTCTGGTTGTGTAGGTTATTGTTTCTGCGACGCCATGCTACGACTTAACGCCGTGCTGTCGTAAAGTCCCACGTCGCGGAGAGTTCAGAGCGCTCGATAAAGCAATCAACTGTCTACTGACTGTCATCTACTTCAGTAAAAACGTCAGTGATCCAAGATGCCGACAGATACTGAACTCGTTCACGCTGGAGCTACTATACCCAATAAACAGTTTAGTGGTCCTGCATGCATGTTGGAGAGAAATAGAAACGAAGCAGGATCGAAATGGCTTTAGTCAGTGTGAACGAAGCCTAAGTCACCGGTTTGCTCTGCCGTTGTGCCTTCTAGCCGAAGTGAATTAATGGAGTATATAATAGACGCCGGGTTAGATGCGAATGATATTGGAACATTTCCTCTGTCTCCGTAGGTTGGTTAGACTGGCAGACATGGTTGTCGCTTACTCACATCGATGTGGCGACCAAATCTCTTTTTGTGATCAGTCAACAACAGAAATTCAGTCGTCCTACTTACATGTGGGAAGCATTTTTAAAATATTATTGTTATTTTAATTCGTTCTGCGGGTGTTACCCACCCCCAACCCGGCTCGAAGACCCCTGCTCCCATGAGGCATTTCACCAGCTTTATTTTTCGCACATAAGAGCAGCGGTGTACTGGAGCGGGCTTAAGTCGTGTTTTGGATATGTTCCCCATAATTTTCTTTGCTGATTTCACGTGTCCGATTTATTAAAACATCTCACTTTTGGGAATATAACTTTTTTCATATTATATTACGAAAATGGCAGTTACGTTAGAGATCGTTAGATTCTTTTAGATTCCTTTTAGTCGCGCCCCACATGACTTCCATTCACGACACACAAAAAAAGATGAAAAAAGACAACAAATTTTACAGACAACTCGAGTTTAACCACTGCATTACCCATATTTCATTATTACTCTTTTCACTTCAACCTGGCGTTACACATCTACAAATCAAGGGTTAGACATCAAACTTGTATTAGTTGGAATGAAGAGGAGGAAAAGCTTTGTTTCTTTGATTGCGACAGTTGAGACAAACCTGCAATGTTTTGTTGTATTTGAAACCAACACGCAACAACTGAAATTGTTCACATCAGACCAGCAGACTGCAAGAACAGGTGCTCTTGTTCGAAAAAGAGAGAGTACGCAGGTGTGTGTGTGTGTGTGCGTGTGGGAGTGTGTGCGTTCGTGCGCGTGTGTCTGGAAGGGGATGCTGATTCTGCATGGCTGACACCTTGATCAGTTAAAGAATCCAAAAACCACTTAAAATGATTTAAAATACCACACTTGTGTATTATGATAAAATGAATGGCATTAATAACAATAGTGATTTTTTCCTTGTCCGTTTTGATAATACAGAAACTAACTCTGCTATGTTACGAGCAAAAACAACGTGGCGAGTTTTCTACTTCTAGCTGACGACACAACAACGACGTTTTTGGGATGAAACCTGAAATAACGATTTCAAATAGATCTCCCTTGCCCGAATAGTTATCAATATACGCGTAGTGTTCTCATGAGTAATCTGACATTTCTGACATATTTTTTGAAACAAGAAATAATTCATTGCATTCATAAAATATTGTTTTCCCAAATAATTTGATAATTTTCCAATAGGTAAACAAGAAGTATTTTTCTTCATTTAATTATTTTATTCTGATCAATAGGTATTTCATACTGTGAGATATACATGTACGTCCAAAGTTCTTTCTCTGTCGTGATATGTCACACTGCTGTCTGCTTTGTAGATTCATATTTTTGTCTTTCTGCATTTTTTAATTGTACATTGTTGAATGTTTGCTGAAGTCAGTATTTATAGATATACATTGTAACATTGCTGCTACCATATTGATACAGTGGCGCAAAGTGTGGCATCAATTAGCCATGCTCATGATGAATATTGTTCAGAAATACAATCTACATTGTGGTACAAAAAAAACATTGTGTTGTTTTTTGTATCTTTGTATTTATCTTTTGTAGGCTCATGCTCTTAATGTAAATATATAACTAACACATAATGTTTACGGTATGCAAAATATGATGGTTTTGTTAGAATATCAACCAATTGGCATTGCAGAGGAAATTCGAAGTTAACAGTGACAAGTCAAGAATTATACAGTGGTAAACGTATGCTGGGCTGTACATGTACCTTACATAACCCGGTACATGTACATCATGCCCCCGTGAACATCGGCGATCCAATCTTCGACCCTTCTAATCTCTACTTTCTTCCATAGCCCATTGTCTTCGTGGATCTTCAACCAGTCGTCCCAGCTCTTGCCGTCATACCCGGAGTTCGGAACATTATCTTCCCTGGTTGCTATGAAAACATACCCACCTGAAGAGACAGAAGAAGCATCGTGACCCACAATGGACTGAAGATCTTATATGATTGATTGATTGATTTTTAGCCATTACCTACAGTAAGGTAGAATGAGTCTACATGTAGGGCCTGCTTTCTGAATTTAAACCAATGCACAAGCAAGCCTATGAAGCGCTTGCTTCAGAAATGTAGACTGTTATTCTTAAGCGCAATGTTAAACTATCCCCTCTAATATACCTGATTTTGTGATCCGAATCAGTTCTGGAAGGCAACCGGCATTTGCATGGTTAGCCGCCACACTGCCAATGCACACCACGCAGTCATAATAACCTGTAAAACAGTGAATTGATTTTGATTTCCTATAGCAAGTAATAGTAGGGGAGCCAAACTCCAAAAGCCTTCAAAAAAGGGTAGTAAAAAAAATTTACTGATATAAAATTTTCGAACATATCGTTGGAGAGCCTGATACCTGGGGTTTATGAATCTGCTTATTGGACAAATGGGCTCAATTGCGAAAGTGCCCAAAAATCCAAGATGGCCGCCAGCCATGGTGAATACACAGAATAAGCATCAATTATGAAAAGTGATTAATAATATTTCTTTGCTGAAGTGTAGATTACTTATATTATGTATATATTGTGGAAATATGTACTTCCTGGGAGTCTGTTGCAATAATTTGTCAATTGGATTCAAAATGGCCGCTTCATCCAAGATGGCGGACAATATTTCACTATTTTTTTTCAATTAAGTCATGTTTTCTTCAATCTAGAATTTCTTTTAATCGTGATATAAGCAAACTGTCATCAAATATAGCTTTTCTATAATATTTCACACATTTCTGTTGTCTGCATGCACTATGGAGGCTTTTTGATTAAGAGAAAAATCCAATATGGCCGCCACATGCCCCTCACCATTATGAGTCAGAAGCACAATGTATATCTTTTTGAAAGTTGAAATACCTTATAAAATGAAGTATATTTTATTTTTATTTTACAATATGCAGGTATAGGACAATTGTTTTAAATTTTAAAGGTAAATTTGAGATGGTGTCTTGACCCAAGATGGCTGCTTTATTCAAGATGGCGGCCAAGATTTTGCCAATTTTTGCAGTTAAGTCATGTTTTATTTAATCTAGAATTACTTTCAATCATGATAGAAGCAACACAAAATCAAATATAAAATATGTACAGTATGACCTGTATTTTTCTCTCTCTCTACAGTATAAAGCTTAATGATTAGAAGAAAATCCAACATGGCCACCATGTACCCCGACTGTTATGGCCTAAAGGTGCCCACAGCATGCACCTTATTTGCAAGATCAAATATCTTCTTAAATGAAGTATATTTCATGTTTCCTTTGCAGTTTATTGATAAAGGACAATTGTTTATTTTTAAAGGTAAAGTTAAGACCATATCTTTTTTTCAATATGGCTTCTTTATCCAAGATGGCTGCCATTATTTTACCAATTTTTGCAACTGAGGCATATGTTCTATGCTCTAGAAATTATTTCAACCATGGTAAAAGCTATATTTCAAGAAATATAGATTCTCTTAAATATTTCCTACGTTTTAATATCTGTAAAGAATACGTTTAGGCCTTTTTCATTGGATTTTTCTCTAATTTATAATGGTAAGGTGTATATGGATACCCCTTACCATTATAAATCAATGGTACCATGTGTACTTTACTGATAGTTGAAATCTCTTATTTAATGAAGTATATTTTTCAGTTGGCAGTGATATATATTTTATAGATGACATTCAATTCTAGATGGCATGTAATGAACTTTTCCTTATATATGGAGTGAATGACGTAAACTTTAAAAATTTAGGATGCTTAATTCAAGTGTGGGCTTGAATTAGGAAATTACAATTTCGCCTAACTTAGTGGATAATGCAATCTAAAGATTCCATGGTTCATGTCAGATTTACATAAGGTCGCGCAAAGAAAACCCAAGTCCACATAATGACCAGTTAAATGATTTATTTGTTGATGTTTCTAAGTCTCCAACTCCTAACTTCTTGAAAACACGTCTGTCCCGTCTTTCCCAATCTCTTCTGCTCTTCTTCTTTCTCTCCCAAAGGTATCAATTCTCATCGCTTATATACCAATTTCTTATCTTATGTGGATCTAAACGTTAATTGCTAACAATTGTATAGTTAAATTCTTCACATGAGCATTATACAAAGAGGCCGCCACAAATCTCAAGAGCTGTTGGACCACAACAGGTTACATCATGTGATCTCATAAAATATCTTTATCTTAATGTCGGACACGACAGGCATGTATGTTACTATAATGTTGCCATGGAACATTACTTTTAACTTAACAATTAATATTAAGTTGGGCTTATTTAGATGATATATTGACCTTTAAAACTTGATTTCAGAGGTAAAACAGGATTACAAACAGATTTCAAAGTATGTGGTAATTATCCTTCACATGGTATATGAAAAATTATGAACTTTTTTTTCAATATAAAGCACCTATCTAATGAAGGAATAATTAATTGAATTTTTTTCTTGTATGAATTTTTTGGATCACAAACTTCAAAAAAAAAAAAAAAAAAAAAAGAAAAACAGGCTTATGTTAACTTTTCATAACATCTCCTGTGTTTGATATTTTTGCTGTGGAATGTTGATCCATCATTCCTGACAAGCTCTCTCCAACTATAACATGTTTCCACAGCTCTGGATGCTGTCCTGACAGTTATTTTTTTGGATAAAGGCTTGGGGAAGATGCTGGCCATACCAAACTAACCAGCAGTTTTGTTAGCAGTTTCGTAGTTCTCTGCAGAGTGAAGCCTTTTTTGTCCATAAAAATGAGTTGCTATTGGCTGTGCACCTGAATATGAAGGGACACTACATTGAACAATACTTCTTCCCTGTATCTAGCTCTGTTAAAGTATCATGGAATAACAACCAAGGACAATCTGTGGTCAAGTGTGTATCCATCTCTTAACATTATGAATCCTCCACCATCCTGCTGCCTTGGAAGGATACAATACATGTATGTTCCACAGGTTTCACCAGCTGAAATCAGCATAGTAGATACAGGGACAAGATCCACGTGTCCAAATAAAACATCTCGAGTACCCTATGTTATGGTTCCTTCAGTACATTGCCCATGGGTGAAAAATCTTTTTGTGCTTGGTGATCAGATTTTCTTTTCCCAAAGGAGAGTGGAAACTAAAGGATCAGACTCATCTCAGATTCCTCCTGAGGAAACCTGGTGTTACAGTGGATTGGAGACTTGGAGCATTTAGTACTTGGGTATTTCATCAAGCATATGGGTAAAGAGGTCATGGGTATATTCCTCAGAACCTAGCTATACACATAGGTCACTGCAGGTTGCAAAAATTGGAAGGTTTCTTCCAATTCACACATTGATATTTGTCTTACATGAAGCACTTATGGTCCACATGGGTGTGATTTGAGTACAGTTTATGAGCTTACTGGGCGCAGTTTCATCACCTCTTCTTATAAGCATGGGAAGTGCAAATGCTTGGCATTTTGCAACCTTTTCCAGCATGGAGGGGAATGTCACCACCTTACAGTTACGTGGTATTATGGAAGAGGTGCGCATGATTTTTGTACAGCTATATGGATTTTGGGGTCTTTAGATATGACCAAAGGCCCTGCATATTTGCTTTTTGCAAAGCAGATCTTAGGTCTCTCCTACCAACTGAGGATGCTCTTCATTTCTATACTTTATGAGCTTTACCCTTACCAAAATATTAGGCCAGTTGCAAATTTGCTGCAATATTGCTGCAAATCTGCTGCAAATTGCAATTCCTTCTTTCCATTTTGCTGCAATATTCTGCAAATTAGCAGAAATAAAATTAAGATCTAAAATCTAGACTTAATGATGTGGGACATAATAAATTGCTAAATAGCAAAATGCATAGTTGTGGCCACCATCTGTATTCCCCAAAAAAAAATTGCAACTAGAAAGGCACTCCGAGAGCACAGACCTCCACCAAGGCAGCAAAGTCTCCACCCAAGGTCGTTTCACCCCTAAATTTTCATTCTATAATGATTAAGTTTATTTTTATTGATTGATTCGAATCACCACCAAATACTAATCATCTGTTAATTCCTTGGCCCACTTCTGACAGTTCCTGAAAATTTCATCAAAATCGGTCCATGACTTAATTTTTTTATTTTTGATTATTGGTTATCATTGATCCAGATCACCACCAAAAACTAATCACTTCTAAGTTAACCCATTTCTGACCTACCCTGAAAATTCCATCGAAATTCATCCATAACTTTTTATGTTGATGACAAACAAACGAGTGAAAACATAACCTACTTGGCGGAGGTAACTAAAACACCAATGTAATAAATGAAACTAGTATCTGTTGCATAGTTCAATGAATGTTGTGTGAAGTTTCAATAAAATATGAGTTTACCTTTGATTCCATGAAGCGAAATTGGCATGGAATCGGAATTATTATTATACAAAACCTTCGAGCTTCTTTTTGATAAACAAATAAATAGATAATGATGTCATTCTAGACATGTACTTTGACAACATAGTTCTTATGCTGTAAAATACAATGGTCCAAGAACATGCATATGAAAGTGAAAAAAACTTGTAAATAATTGACTGTGAATAAACATGCCATCTTAAATTTATCTGCAAAAAGTGAAAACATTCTCATATACACATATATTGTAAAATAAAAATGAAATGTATTTCAACAAAGGAGATGTTTCAACTTTTGATGAGATACGTGATTTTGATTCATATGAAGGTAATGATAAGGGATTTATAGTGGCCATTTTGGGTGTTTCTATAAGCATAAAGCCATCATTCTGTATATATATAGTAAAAAATGCAAAAGTTAGGGTAGAGTATCTATGTTTGATGAAATTTTGCTTCTAGAAGATTGAAAGAAATTCTGACGTAAAGAAAAGGAATTAAATTGCAAAATTGGTCAAATTTTGGCTGCCATCTTGGATAGAGTGGCCATATTGGATTTAAAGGCAGTCTATAATTAACCTTTATAAAATTAAAACACGTGTACTTTACCCATATGTTTTAAAATGAAAGTATAATGTACTTCATTAAATGAGATATACCAACTTTTGATCTGATATATGTTTCGCCTTTGACACATATTGGTAAGGGGTGTATGGCAGCCATATTGGATTTTTCTCTAATAATCAAACTTTAATTATGCATTCAGATAGCAAAAATGCACACAGTATTGAAAAGATTCTATATTTGATAAAATTTAGCTTTTTCCATGATTGAAAGTAGTTCTAGATTACAGAAACCATGGCTTCATTGCAAAAACTTGTGAAAATTTGGCCGCCATCTTGGATAAAGTAGCCATCTTGGATTGAGATAGCTCTTTGAATTTAACTTTAAAATATTGAAGCAATTCCCCTTTACCCCAAAATTGTAAAATAGAAATAGCACTTGCTTCATTAAAGTAGATATTTGAACTTTTTTATAAAAGACAGATGGTACCTTGACTCATAATGGTAAGGGTTGTGTGGCGGCCATATTGAATTTTTTTTGTATTCACAAAGCCTCTATATTATACATAGATGGTACAAATGCAGGAAATAGTAGAGGCAATCTTTATTTGATAAATGTCTGCTCATATCAATATTGAAAGAAATTCTAGATCAATGAAAAGAGGATTTAATTGCAAAAAATGTTGAAATATTGGCCGCCATCTTGGATAGAGCAGCCATTTTGAATCCAATTGACCAATTCCTGCTACAGATCACCAGATAGTATATATTTCCACAATATATGGACAATAAAAATATCTACCCTGAAACAAACTGAAAATATCAACCATTTTTCATAATTTATCCATTTATTGCATATTCCTTAGGGGTGGCGGCCATCTTGGATTTTTGGGCACTTTCGCAATTGAGCCCATTTGTCCAATAAGCAGATTCATAAACCCCAGATATCAGGCTCTCCGACAATATATTCGAAAATTTTATATCATTAAATTTTTTTTTCACCCTTTTTTTTAGCCTTGGCTCCCCTACTATAACGGAATTTCTTAAATTAAATATTCTTTGAATACATAAAAATGACCAATTGAAATAACTTGATGGACCACGTCATTTCCTTGTTTTGACATTTTGGCCATGCGGCAGGGAAAGGGAACCGATTATATTCCCCACTCCCCACACTTAAATAGGATCCTGTGCATTGCACTGTTTACATGTGGGGCTCAAAAGCTTTTGAAATGCTACATAAAACCACTGACCCTATACTTTGCCAAGGATCACAGATGCTCACCAGAGCAATAGGCATTTAAATAAGGGGCTTACACTGGGCATTAGTATTTCAAATGGTTGAACAAGTGGGTTTAAGTTTCCAACCACGGGAAGTCATGCATTGGTGCATCCAATGTGTGTGTACAAACGTTAATGAAAAGTTTTCTGAAAAAAAAAAAGAGACTGCAGGGGATAAGTAGAAGGTAAATTAAAAGTTGCGTAAATTTCCAAGAAAAATCGTTATCTTGCTATTTAAAAACTACCACGTATTGTGTGTCTTAAAACGTTTTTTATTGTAGAATCAAACCTGAATCGATGTCCAATCGGCTCGGCCCTAACAAACTGCACATACTCCTCTTGTAAATCCCTTTCTGATTGGCTACATCTAACATCTCCTGACTTCCGTCTAGAGCCTCCAAGTTTGTGAATCCAAGATTCTGCAACTGTCAATAAAATTCAGTGAGCTGATGTTTAACAAGCCAGTATTCTTAGTTTGAAAGAAATCGTCATCACCAGCAGTATAATATGAGAGTAAAATTTACAAGCTGCTTATAAGAGAAACCAAAGAACTCGTACAAGAAATGAGACTGGTTTAAAAAATGTTACCCGTGGAATGGAGACAAAAAAAAAAAAAAAAAAAAAAAAAAAAGCAGGATCTTATTCATACCTCTTTCCCGACCAAACCAGTTCCAGCCCCTGCGTCCAGTATCAAAACATCTTTGTTTTCTCCAAACAGCTGGGCTATTTTCTGCGCACTCAATTTTGGACCGTTGTAATGAATGTCCTGTAAAACTATCAACTTTGAGAAATTTTTACTTCAAATTAGGATTAAATTTAAGTCGATGTAACATTTAATATGGTATATTTCAGTTTATGAGGTATGGGTAGGTTCACATGTATATTTTTATGAACTTTATCTCATACAATTTGAATAGAGAAATGAACAGTTTACCTATAAACCTAGGCCTACTATGCACCTTGAACAAATTTAGAATAAACCGGATCACTACTTTTAATGTAATTAAAGACCCATACCTAGCCGCTTGAGAGCAGAAATAGGACGTCACCTCTGACCCTTTGCATGATTAAGCATTGGTATGACTGTTCATTTCTGGGCGCGTCACGTTTTGGTGATTTGGAAATTATGCAGCTTAAAAAAATCGCATTTTTATGATTGCTTTATCATTTTAAATCAGCCATGTATTTTTAATGCCCCACTGATAAAGATAACTCTGTATAACTTCGAAAAAATCCGAAAAATGTAAGGTAACTATTATTTTGTTTTGGCGATTATTAATGATACAAGGCTTGAGTATATATACTTTATATATAAATGCGTTGTTCCTGGGACGTGACCTTAAGGGATCCTTCTGTCAGACTTGTTCTTGTAACAAGACCACTTTTTAAATATAACCACACTTAAAGAATAGCTTAAAAGAATATCAGATATCGGTGACTTGGAGGACACCAGATGCTTGAACTATGTTTGTATGTATCCATAGTAACTTATAACTTGAACTTTTAGTCCCCGTATACAAACCATAACATTCAGATGCCGTGTGTATTAGCTTATGGAATATTGTTTTCCTAACAGTAAAGTCCTATACAATAATTGCATAAAGAATCGGTTATATTACCACATTGTCTCGGTCATAGTCTGGTGCCCACTGTCTATAGAGGTCCTGACTGGTTTCCACACTATCAGCCGCCGCACTTAAATCTGTGATTATATCCCATACTTCTTCCATACGTGAGGTGGACATTTTGCAACGAAAAAACTGAAATGAAATTGTACAAATATCGATAATAAAATCGTGTCTGTTGAACCAAAGTAACCCACAAAATAACCTTACGACAGACTGTGGCAGTTGATAAAATATCGGAGGATTCAAATGCAGATGCTAAATACTTCACAATTGTGAACCACATTTGCAACAAAATCTCTTGTAACATTGTTGTGCTTGATGCAGATTTAAATCCTTGATATTGTATAAATATGAGAAACGTTTACTTAATTATACTGTAAATTAGATATCGGTACTCACCTCACTCTTGTATCAGCCAAAGTGTGAACGGCCTGAATCAACTGATAAGTAAAACACCTTAAACATTGAGGGACACTCTGTATTGGGGTCAGCGTGCACTTTTATCACTTGCGCTCTCTCAGGTCGTGCAAGGCCGGTGGGCAGGATGCTCACACGTGGTCGTTGATGTCATCTATGAAACCTGAAGATGTTTTATATTGGATGCATGATGCCCTTCCCCCCAGTCGAGTTGCCAGAATGCCAAGCCTGCATTGTTCTGTCCCGTAAACTTTTCTTTGCAGAATTGAATTCCTTTTGGCTAGACTAGTAAAATTAACTACTTCCGAGGCATTGAGCAAAATTCAATCTGTACGCCAATTTTTTGTGGGAAAATAGAAAAACAGCCAGAAGTCGAAAATATATTTTATTTGTGGCTCTATTTTCCGTTGGAAGAACAGAGTTGGATAATCGATCGGTAGCTTCCATGCAATCCACGTTAATGGTATTTAAAAATCAAAGTGGCCACCAAAAGATACAGAAGAGGGTAAAGAAGAACCGTAAAATCAGTATTTTTCTGATAAAATTAGTCCCATTAAAAAACCATACCCGCCTTTGTTTTGCTTTTTTTTGTTAGCCATGGTCCTAAGCTATCGGTCACCATTTCGTTCAACCATTTCCTGCTGGGGCCCTACGGCACCCTCGTTTGCGAATATGGAGAGTTATTGTATATGTGGCCTACATGTTCACTGTAACATGGCAAATTAAACGATGAAAGTGAGGTAGGTCTTTTATCCTTGGAAGTTGGAACCTATCTACTTATATAAGTTTATCGAATTATCTGACAGATAACTAATTAAATAACGGGAAACGTACACAGAGCTACCCTTATATAACCTGGTACACGTATATAACACCCACATAAATACCGGCCAGCCAATTTTCCACCTTCTTAATCTCTACTTTCTTCCACAGTCCGTTGTCTTCGTGGATATTCAGCCAGTCGTCCCAGCTCTTGCCGTCATAACCACATTCTGGAATGAGCCCCTCCCTCGTTGCTATGACAACATAGCCACCTGTAGAGAGAGTATTTGCAGCCTGACTCACATCAATTGACTGCATGGATGTGATTTTTATTTAAAAAGTATGACTCACAGTAGTGTAAGGATGCAGCTACATTCTGTTTTCCAAATTTTTAAGAATCAATTTGAAAATCAATTATCCAGGACGGGTGTGGACCACTTGGTACACAAATATACAACATAACCAAAACTACCATCTAGTAGCATATGCCCCCTAACATACCAGACTTTGTGATCCGTATCAGTTCTGGAAGGCAACCAGCATTGGCGTGGTCCGCCGCCATTGTACCAACACACACCACACATTCATACTGTCCTGCAAACAAAAAACTGACTTTGCTTTTTAAAGCAGGTAGGTGTTTTTATCACGATGTTCTACAAACGGCCGATGATTACGAACTATAAGATTTTTTACGATTTTGGTAGTGTGACAGGTAAACGAAGGCGTCAAAAGTTCTTTAATCAATCAATCGATCAATCATATAGACTGCAGTTGAGCGTCAACATCATTAGCATGTGGTCCTCCATGACACATGATACCAGAACATTAATTACTCTGCTCTAAATAAAGTTCTACTGCATACTGTATGCCTTTAATTGTCTTTTATATGCTAGCATTTATAAGCAGTAAATACGAATTATCGCACCGTGAATCACCTGGATCAATATCCAACCTGTTCGGCCCTAACAAACTGCAAATACTTCTCTTGTAAATTCCTTTCTGATTGGCTACATCTAACATGTACTGACTTCCGTCTAGAGCCTCTAGGTTTGTGAATCCTAGATTCTGAAGCTGTCAATAAAAGTTATAAGCTGCTGTAGAATAATTCAACGTTCGTAGTTTGAAGGCAATCGCCTTTAAAACATGAAGGTAAAATTGACCAGCTGCTTATGAGGGAAAAATGAAGAAATCATATAAGCTGCTAAAATGTTACCCGGGAAAAGATAAGGTAAAGAAGTAAAAGCAGGATCTTGTTCATACCTCTTTCCCGACCAAACCGGTCCCCGCCCCCGCGTCCAGTATCAAAACATCTTTGTTTTCTCCGAACAGTTCGTTTATTTTCTGGGCAGTAAATTTTGGGCCATAGTAGTGATTGACCTGTGAGAGTGAAAGTTCCAAAATCATGAATTTTTTAATTACATAAAATTCCTTTAGAAATTATCAATATACAGTATATGTTACATGTATTATCACAGGAGTATACTGTTCCTTTTATTAGTTTTCCAGTGGATCATTACACGCGGTATATGCTCAGGTTCGCCTCCCTAACCTAGAGAACTCTGCCGTCATCGAAACATACCTTTATCATTTCCATACAGTGGCAAATATGTGTACAATAAGGGGTACCGGAGGAGATCAGCATTGGTCCAAATTGTGTCGGAAGTGACGTGAAATAGTGTAAGACGTAAAGCTGAGTGGTCATTTTTAGCTGGAGGTAAATGGGAATGAAGGCGTGGGCTTGGAGAAAAGAGCAGTTATTCTAACATCACGTAAATAATTCTTAGATATAGACATATCAGATTATATTAATGTCAAAATTCCACATGACAACAATTTATTGCCTCCCGGGAATTCTTTTCCCTTTACTCTCTTTGTCGCGCTGGCGATCGATGCAGCATGTATTTCAAAACAAGTTGTCAAATTAAGCACGATTTTGCACATTTCGTGACACGTTTTCATATCATGTGCCTATTGTTTCTACAAGTATTCTCTGTCCAAAATGCGTAAAGACGAAATGTTATCTTACCATGTTGTTTGAAAAACTGCTTTTTTCTCCGAGTCCACGTTTTCTCTACCGTTCACCTCCAGCTAAAAAATGACCACTCAGCATCGCGTCTTACACCACTTGACGTCACACTTCCGGCACAATTCTGACCAATGCTGATTTCCTCCGGTACCCCCTATTGCACCACAATTGTGCGTCCATTGCCAGAAAGGCCTATACAAAATGTTTAAAAAATGCTTTTATTACCAAACTTGATTGGTCATAGTATTGCGCCCGGTATTGACCGTAGGAGTTCTGACTTGTTTCTGCATCCCAAATATCTATTTGGCGTGTCGTGGACATTTTATATAATTCTGAAATTAAATTACACATAAATTTTTCTCTAAAATTCGTGTTCGTTGATTAAAAAAGAAAAAACACAAAGAATCGCCTAGCGACAAATATATTGAGGGATTGATATGATATTGAGGGGTTGAAAAACACGTAGTCTCTGTAAAGTTTAAACTATTCAATGACACAAATGTAGTGGAGGAGGTTAGTCTCTCAAGGGAGGCAGGAAGGAGGCTTTATATAGATTCTCCGTGGTTGCAGAATGGATATACAGTGGTTGATCTGTGTTTGTCACGTAAAGCCTAGATTACATTTGAAATGCAATGCCCGCACGGTGCAAGTTTACTGCCCGTAATACCCTTTTCGTACGGTTTCTTAGCGGAGTAGTCAAGTAGCCAGAACGCTTATCCTGCAATGTTTTTTCATGTAAACATTTTTTTATTTGCTGAAATGCATTCTTCAGGTCGAGAGAAGCAAAATAAGCTTGGTTGCTATTTCCAAAACATTGAGCATTTTTCAATATGGCCCTCAATTTATGAGGAAAAATAGAAAAACGATCAGAAGTCCCAGGGTAAACTTTATTAAGAGCTTCTTTAAATGTTTATCCTATTAGGAGAGCACAGCAAGACTAGTGAATACACTTAAAATATAGTAAAAAAGCCAAAATGGCAGTCAAAACAAAACATTTACGTGCTTAAGTGTATTCAATAGTACTGTTGTGCTCTCCTGATAGGATACACGTTCAAAAAAAGCTGTCAATAAAGGTTACCCTGCAACTTGTGGTCGTTTTTCTATATTTCCTCATAAATTGACGACCATATTGAAAAATGCTCAATGTCTCGGAAATAGCAACCAAACGATAGAACGATATTCAGGATCGTACGTCCCCTGCGATTTTCGGGTGTTACGGAGGCCGTGGAGGTCGTAGAGGTAGAGGAAAATCTGTCTTGCGAGACGCTAGGGCCACATGAGATGTCCCAAAAATCGCAGGGGACGTACTATCCTGAAATTCGTGCGTCCGGTTGTGCCCGAGGCTTTACCCATCGGCACAACGCTGTACAGACGTTAGCATAACGTCGGCTAGTTAACCAGCCGACGTTGGACCCACGTCTTTTGTCCAACCGTAGGCATGTGGTGCCAATGTTGGATTTCTGAAGGTTTGACTGCCAACGTTGTCCCGATGTCATATGCCCTACTAATCATCATTACGTTAATAATTTCTTTCAGTATAAAAGCGTCTTATTTACGCAACATCTTTTTAGAGTCTTCAGCTGAGGTGAGCTCTCTGGACAGGAGAGAGGACGAACATTACTACCACTAACAGCACATGTATTCCAACAAAAAACAAAGATGATGATCACGCATTGATCTTAGGGGTTCCGAGTCTTAAACGAATTAATGTACGAATACTAACACTGAATATCATCACTTACTTGCAATAATCTTGAATGCTTTTTTCTGTTTCATAGGAACGATCATAAATGCGTCTAATGCAGCTGCTGTCTGCACTGAGACTGTTATGAGGTCAAATCGAGATGCGCAATGATGGAGTTTCAATTCAAGATACCCCTCTACTGGCTATTGCAATAGGATTAGAGCATGAAAATGCACACATTTACTGAATTAAAACTATAATTAAGGCTAAAAATGTCATCGTCATAAATCGAAGTTTGGCTGTTCCAATCTTTTACTTATGCCAGACACGACACAGCTTAATGTAACCAAACGGTCTTTGGATCCATCGTGAGTGTTGAACGCATGTCAGATGAACACATTTTACACGTACTGTATAAGCCTCGTGCTTAAGGAGTAAATATAATATGGTAATGCTCTTGCCATTCAAAGACGTTTAAGTATCTTCCGAAGGATTCAGATTTTGCAATGACTTTTCTTGTGAAAATGCAAAAATGTACAGCCCGTGTGAAATAAATGTTTTCGTTTAAAACCATGTCCATTATATAAAAACATAAATAGTCCTGGGATATCACAAAGAAACTCTCTATTCTAATCATGATAGGAAATTCACAGTACCTGCCGTGATTTGAAAATTAGATTTTTTTTCACAACTGTTCACTCACCTGCATAAACGATGCTCCAACCTTGACGCTCTGCACTGCACTGTGCCTGTTATTGCCATCGCCTTTTCACGTTGAATTGTGATACAATATGCGTATTAATACCTTTCTGACAATTGAAAGTAGAGCACAGACACTGAGTATCTACACAGAGAGTCAAGGGGACTGCCTTTTTGGTCGCTTTCACGGGAGCGGACTAACTAGTCCACGGATCAAATACACACGATTTTCAAAGGTTTGTGTTATCTTGGTTTTATTTCAATGAATATTTTGACAATTTCTTTGTATATTTTTTTCAACTGAGAAATCAAGATAAGCTGAAACGTCTACAGTGTATTCAAAATATTGATGTCTGTTTTAAAATTGAAAAGTGACAATCACATCACACCTACAATCCACAAAAGATATTTAACAACATAGGGTGTCTCTTTTTATTTAGTTTATGCCCATGCGTTGCTATTGATTGCTAAGCTCTGACATAATTAGATCACCTTGTCTAGCTCTACTGGTTTCTCGCCAGATGCAGGTTCTCGCATGGTTTAACACTATGCAAGGACAGATTTATTTATTTAAGACTTATTCGACAGGCCTTGATTACATTTAAAGTCAAATGTGTTCAACTTGTAAATTTACCGACTATAGGGGATGTACATTCAAATACGGGATCACAGATTTTAAAAGCTTAGTTTGAACAAAAGCTGGCGGGTTGTTCTCTATTAATTTGATTACTGCCTTCCAAAGCTTCAAGATTAATTTTAAAGTAAAGCATGCGTATGATGTTTATTTTATAAATTAAGTACTGACTAACTGCCACTTTAACATTGACCTACTGAGCTACAGTAAAAAAAAAAAAAAAAAAAAAAAAAAAAAACGTCTAGGAAGAAATTCAGGACTGGCGCCACTAGATTTCTGAAATTTTAGCCTGCTGCACGCAGCTAGGATATTCAATACAGATGGGCTTGCTTTAAATCGATTGTATTAATTTCTTTCTGACAGGTACATGAGGTGTTTCTCTACATTATCTGTTCTATAAACGTAGTGGGATACTTTTAATTCCAGGCGATGGCTGCTCACAGGTGATCAATTATACATGTATGTATATGAGTGTGATAGTTTTTTTCCAATGGAACCATATTTATATCTAAGTATCTATAAATTAACCAAATGACTTGCAAATGCACTAGCCATTCCGAGATAAAATTGATAAATAACTATTTAAATGACGGGAAACGTGCACAAGGTTACCATTATATAACCTGGTACACGTAAATGACGCCCACATAAACACCGGAAAGCCAATTTTCAACATTTCTAATATCTACTTTCTTCCATAGCCCGTTGTCTTCGTGAATCTTCAGCCAGTCGTCCCAACTCTTGCCGTCATATCCACAATCTGGAATGTGTATCTCTCTCATCGCTATGACAACATAGCCACCTGTACAGAAAGCAATGCAACATGATTCGCAGCAATTGACTGGATGTGCTTTTAATTAAAACCCTATCACATTAAGTGATAGCACGTAGCTACCTCTTCATTTTTTAAACTTTTAAGTTTAAAAAATGAAGAAGTAGCTACGTGCTATCACTTAATGCTATCATTAATTTAAAAATTAATGATCCAGAAAAGGTAAGGACCACTTACAAATATGGAGTTTACAAATATGAAGTTTAATAAAAAGCTTAACCTTAACTACTTTTTCGAGGACTATATCTCCTTACATACCAGACTTAGTGATCCGAATCAGTTCTGGAAGGCAACCAGCATTGGCGTGGCCTGCTGCCATAGTACCAACACACACCACGCAGTCATACTGTCCTGGAAACAATAAATAGGTATGTATTAATGAACCTTTTCCTCCAAAGAACCGAACACGAAGAATGAGATTTTTTACGTTTATAGTGGTGTGACAGGAAAGAAACTCGACATCAATATCTGAAACCCGTTGCATGACACTGTTTCCATTTGTCGTTTCAAACTACAATGTAAGGTAAGAAAATATGACCCCAAGACGAGACATGAACATTGGCCACATTTTACACTTTGAAAGTCTATAGCTATCTCTGATGTGCCTATACAAATAACATTAAAGTCACGCAAGATGCATTGGGCATTCACATTTATCGGAAATTGAACTTTCATTGACATTTCAACATATTCCTCTTTATCATCAAGATGTAAGCCCACGCTGCCCCAAACCATTGGTAAAGTTATGGTCTAATTACTCGATTCACAGATTTTAAAATTTTGAGCCTCTTCCCTTGTGCGGTAGTAGGAGTGGTGAGATGGAGACGCATGTGCTTCACAGTACCCGTGACAATAAAAATAATTATTACCAACTGGAAACCATGTTAATAGACTGCATTTTTATAACAGTTTTACAACAGAAATTGCTGGAATTTCTATGTGAATTTTGAATACTCTGCTGTAAGAAATTCTACCGAACAATGTATGCATTTTAATGCTCTATAGATTCTTGCATTTATAAGCAGTAAAGACAAACTGTCGCATCGTGAATCACCTGAATCAACATCCAGTCTGTCAGGCCCTAGCAAACTGCAAATACTGCTCTTGTAAACTCTTTTCTTATTGGCTACATCTAACATCTCCTGACTTCCGTCTAGAGCCACCAGGTTTGTGAATCCCAGATTCTGCAGCTGTCAAGAAAAATCAGTGAAATGCATTCCAACAATTCAGTGTTCGTAGTTTGAAAGAATCCGCCACTTAAAGTTGAAAGTAAATTGACAAGCTGCTTATGAGAGATTGAAGAAATAATTTAACAAAAATAAGAAAAGACAGGTAAAATGTTACCAGGGAAATTAAATGAATCTACTTATAAATCTAATACTGTACTAATAAATACTTCATAGTAGAATCTTGCTCATACCTCTTCCCCCACCAAACCAGTTCCTGCCCCTGCGTCCAGAATCAAAGCATCTTTGTTTTCTCCAAACAGTTCGTCTATTGTCCGGGCAGTAAATTTTGGTCCGTTGTATTGAATGTCCTATGAAAGTGAAAGTACCAATTTCATGGCGTTTTTCTACTAACAATGGGCTCCGACAGCCTTTTATGAGGATAAACATATACACATATATGTATTTTCTCGGGATAATACTTGAAATCTAATGTTTACGCCATCGACCTTAACCTTAATATCTTTATTTAATGGATTTTCCAATAAACCATTACTCGCGGTATATGCTCAGTTTCGCCTACGTGACGTACACTGCACAGTTCTTCATGTTTCCCGTTGTGACAGGAATGGTAGTTCTATAAATGGAAGTCCCGTGTCCCATCCGATTGGTTCAAATTAGGATTGGTCGTATTGGGCTCAGCATATTGAAAGATTTCGCCTGAACAAAGTAATGGGGAACGGATTGCGGTTCTTAGAGGACCACCATTCCTGTCACACCATAGAAAGATATCTTCGTCATTTCTATGCAGTGGTAAACATGTTTATTCGTACGGTACATGCACCATACTTGTTTTTAATAACCAGAAAGGCGTATACAAAATGTATAAAGAATTGCTTTTATTACCGCATTATCTTGGTCAAAGTTTGGTGCCCACTGACGGTAGAGGTTCAAGCTCTTTCCCACATTGTTAGTCGCCGCATTTACTCCTTTGACCATAGTCCATATTTCTTCCTGCCGTGTTGTGGACATTTTGTATAATTCTGAAATCAAATTGAGCATATTTTTCCTAAAATCGTGTTCGTTGATTTTAATTACACCAAGAATAGGAGCAATTGTAACATTTGATATCATAATCAAGCACGCAAAGTTCACGGAGGAGGTTTGTCTCTCAAAGGAGTAGGGAAGGAGGTTTAATTTAAGAACCTCTGTGGTTGGAAAATGGATATCCAGTTGTCGCCACGTCTGTGTTCGCCACGTAATGGATTCTCTGTGTATTCGGGCGATGCTTCTTTCCCGTTACGTCCATCACGCGTCACCCTTGGTCGATCATTAGCGTCCTTTGAAGGATGAAATTTTGAGGTGACATGGGGAATTTTCTTCTTCGTTTCTACCCTTTTGTCTCCCATGAGTTTAAAAGCAGCGGAAGTACATTATATATATATATACACACACTGGACAAAAGAAGTGTCACCCCTACTGAGCTAATACTATGGGGGAGATAAATGACTGTGGAATGATATGCTCCTGGTATCATTTTATTAACATCAAATTTCACAAAAAAAAAAACACAAAATAAGAACAAAATATACATTCTACCAAAATGTGTAGTTTCAAGTCCAAAATTAGTACTGAGTGGCATAGCCACGTGACCTAATAATAGGTGCCAGTCTACGAAGCAAGGATTCATTTAATTGTCTGATGCGTTCAGGGCTTATGCTGGCCCAAGCATGAAACACTGAATATAACAGAGTTTCTCTGCTGGTTAGACGGGCATTTCTAAAAAGTTTTGACATATCATTCCACACATTTTCTATTATGTTTGTATCCGGACTCTGGGCAGGCCACATCACCCTGCGAATGTCCTGTTGGTCAAACCAAACATCAACTGCTCTGGGCCTGTGACATGGAGCATTGTCATCCTGGTGAACAGATGGATAATTCCTTTCACCAAACATGTTAGTAATAGATGGTAGCAAGCCTGACTCCAAAACATCGATATATTTCTAGTGATTCATGTTTCCATTAACCACTATCAATTCGCCCAAGCCATGAATGCTGATGCAGCCCCACACCATGATGAATATGCTGCTCCGGTTTCGAAAATTCAGTGCATGTGGTTCAAATGCTTTACCAGCAGTTTGCCAGCATAGTGCCCGTCTGTCATCAGAGGTCAGACCAAAGCGACACTCATCAGAAAAAAATATATAGGACCAATTGTCATGAACTGTCCAGTTCCAGATCCTGTTGACCCTAGTTTACTCTACGTTGCCTGTTTTGTAACGATATAAGAGGTTTCAGTCTTGCTACCCTGCTGTACACTCTCTGAGCATGTAACCGACGCCTAGCAATTTTCACAGACAAATTCTTATGTGTGAAATTGTTCCACTGTGTTGTCAACTGACAAGCAGTGTCGAACAACCTGGACATCAAAATCAGTCGTCGGTCTTCACGGCCAGTATTTTTTCTTGGACGACCCTTCAGAGGCAATCTGTCTCTTGATCCAGTGTTTCTATACCGAGACCAGACCCTGTGCACGGTTCTGACTGAACAATTCAATTGTATCGATATTCTGACATTGCTTATATTCCGCCTCTTCAGGTTAATAACTTGCACCTATAACCGTTGGATAATTACCTGTATCTTGCCATACTGGAGGAAGACAGGAATAACATTTGCTGTACATTCACAAGACCAACAATACAATTCCATGGTATAGCGGTTTTATACTCATTAGTCACATTATAAGTAGACCAGGCATTATAAGTACCCAAGATCTGCCTACTTTCACTACTCTGAGTTAGGGGGTGACACTTCTTTTGTCCAGTGTATATATATATATATATAACATAATCTTACACATCAACAACTTTATCTTTGACATCCCATTGTAGATTTGCTTCCTCAGGCGACTGAATTCTAGGTCAAAACGTCAATTAAGCATGTCTATACAGATGTACAATGCATTTGAAGCAGGATCAGATTTGTATACCGGAGAGGCGGAGGGTATAAGCAGACTATAAGCACGACTAAGGGTGCATTAAACTGTGGCAATAAAAACATATATTTAAAAGGGGCAATTTTCAATAATATTAGAGAAAGAAGAAAAAACAGAAAAATAGATGAGTATATGAAAGATATATACATTTTGTTCAGCATTCGCAACATTTGAAGGACACCGTGCATATATAGTAAAGTAGGCCTGCTACAGCACATATCGGATGAGTAGAAATCCCACATCTGAGGCAGTCAGCCGGCCATGTCCAACTCAATTATCAGATTTTAAAGGGGTTAGAAATGTGCAACGGATAAACCTCAATTTTGCCCGAAAATGTAACTCTACTCACGGTGCGGCGACGGTCTGCTCTCTGATGTGGAATGTAGAGTAGTATACGGTTGCTCGTGTACAACGCTGTGCAAGGCTGGTATTAGGTAAGATATTTATTAGGCACTGTCACGAGATGTGATACATTCCCAGCTGTCTCGTGAATTTGGGACAAGTGGGGGCCAGTGCTAGTCCGCCCCCGGGGCAAGTCCCCACATCCCCTTATCTCGAAATTGACACGATGAATCTCGCCTTTCGGTATTTTGGGAGGTCCCGTGGTATGTGTAAGAATAATAATACAAAAATTGCGGGTGCAACGCACCTTAAACGTGACTTGCAAGCCAAAACTCCTATTTCACCTTGGAAAGTAATTTGGTGTCTATTTTTGTGAGTTGCGTATAGATATTCAGTTATAGTAACTTATGTGCATTCTATGCAGGCTGTAATTGGCCTGTGTTGTGACAAATAATTTTTTGCATAACTCTTGAAAATATTGTTCAGTCACGTAATGCTTAAAAACTTTAGAAGATACCACTGGGGGGAGGTCCACCCCTTTTTTATCAGTCTAGTTTGTATATATGGCCGGTACATGTATATCTAGGGTGAAGACTCTGATGGAGACTAAAGAAAATGATATTCTCATTTTAATGTTATAACTAAACCTCTATCAAAATATACTGACAGTCAATGAAAACGCATAAGAAAACTTTCTTGTCCTTTTTTTATTTTTTTTTACCGAGAATCGATTCCAACCGTATAAACGTGTACAAATGCACTTGTTTGGTCATAAGAGAGTGAGCTGACCACTATTTCATATTTCACATATTTCAAGACAAATTTCAGGATAGGAGAAGTGTACATGTTCAGAAGATGAAAACTTGCAGACATGTTCATGAGTAGAAATTAAACATTGGCATTGAAAGTAAATACTATATAAGTATCCAACGTTCCCTTTAATTGTTTTGCGGTATATCCCCCGTTAAGGACATTTTAAAGATATCGACTAAGATGGAAATAACTTATGGAATTCTTTAACGTCTTCAAACATGAATGATATGATATAAAGGCCATTTTTTGAGCCAGTAACTGACAATGAGACAATTTAACATTTTCTGTTTTCCAAAGGTTTCAAGGCTTTCCCGCTTCATTTCTGAGACCACATTTCGTAAGCCCCGCCGGTCTGCGTAGACCAATCCAACTTTGCGGGGACTCTCGTTGTTTCAGTCGCACTCGTAAACTCACAGACTTTCTATATACTACTCAACGCCTATGTTTTCATTTATAAATGAAATGTTCATCTTGTAATATTGATAGGGGCAATAGGGGATGCACATTGGAATACAGGATTATTTTATCAGACATAAAGCAGTGATACAGTATTGGATGTAAACAGACATCAGGTAATAGATATCAGCAAAGACACGGCTACATTTAGAAAAGTAGGGGAATCGTCTGGTAAGTAATACATACAATGGTATGCAGCGAATGTAACGCTCCAAGCAAACTCTGCGCGTGATCAGTTTTAAAATGAACTTGACTTTGGGACATTTAGTATCTTGTGAAAGCGAGCTCTGAGAAAACTGATTGTTAAAATCAGTTTCACCTTAACTGTATGTTTAAGTATTTTCGACTTAAGTGTTCATCATTTGTTTTTATAGACCCATACAAGGTGAACATTTTTTATCGAAATAATGGTCATCAATCCGAGAGTTCTGCTGCAACTGATAGCTGTTGAAATAGTCGTTTCATTGAATGCTGTTAAGGTAGGGACAGACTAGCGGCCCTTAATTTGTGCTTGGCTGCAGATAATTGCCAGAAACTTAGACCCCATTCCCATAGATTTTAGATCGATCTATCCCTGTGGGGAGTCTCACTAGATTACTGTCAGCTTAGCCGGCTTAAGCGTCTGTCCCGCCTACTAAAAGCTGTAAGGGGGTAATTAACTATGGTGCGCGAACGTCTGACTGCAATTTAGCGTGAACCCCCAGGGAGTTAGGTCGATCTAAATCTTAATCTCTGGATCGATCTAAATCTGTGGGAATGCGCCCTAAGGTTGCTCATGGAAATCGGTTATGAACCTTCCCCTTAGCCATATCGCACTAAGTTAATTCCTCGGGGATTCTCGCTAAATTTCATTCAGTTTGAGTGGATTAAAAGTCTGGCACACCCCCTTGTGACTTTGCGGTCCACGATGTTGTTCATGGTGTTTCTGGAGGGCGTGCCAGAAAATTAAGCATTATTACATTTACTGCGCCTTGGCGAGAATCTCTGCTGAGATAGATCGATCCTGCTAGTACAATTAGGTTATGGGAACGCAGTCTTAGATTTTAGTATGAGTTAACACTATTTATACGTGTTTACACTATCAGTATGATGTTTACACTATTAATAATATGTTTTCCGTGAAATAAAGTTTTCATTTAACTGTGGTTGTGGTTTATATATTTGCATGTGTATGTACCGGGGTATGTGTTTCGTATATTATTTACGTATAACCTTGTTAATCCGCAGGAGTCCAATGTGAATTTTACTGTGCACTGGCTTTCTAAGCATAAAGCAGTCTTCGACATCTTTGACGTTAACAAAGACGGTGTGGTAACCAAAGAGGAACACATCGATTTGACAACAGAGCGAGCCAAACGGGTCTTGGAACCTTGGCGGGCTAAGGCCGTGTACGGGATCATGTCCGACTCATATAAAACCTGGTGGTCGAACAAAGACACCAACTATGCAACATCCATAACATTTGAAGAGTTGATCCCAGCTCTCGAGAAGGAAGTCGAGTATACAAGTGAGGCAATCATCCAAAACTGTTGGGATTGGTTTCACACATTTGACCTCGACTGCGATGAGAAGCTGGCGGTAGACGAGTATTCCAAATTCCTTACGGTGTTCCGCAACACAGCCCCCGTTCAAAACGTTTTTAAAGCTATCGACCGAGATGGGAATGGTGTAATAAATGGCAAAGAATTCCTTTACGGATTTCAGCATACATGGTATAACACCAAAGCCAGTTCCGCTGATTTTATTCTAGGTGCTCACCACTGAGGAATTTCGGTGTAAATATAAAGGGGAATTAGATTCATCCTCTTTTCTTAAATATTACATAAATCCTCCTCATGCCATTGCTTTGCCTTTCCATTGTTTTTCCAGTTCCCTGTGCAGTGGTATATAATTCAGGTGCAAGGGTAGGCTATTAAATATTCCTAGCAGGTGTGGAGCTTTCTTTTTCGATTCCCTAGTCAAAGTTGTGCTTATTTATTTAGATATATGTGTGTGTGTGTGTGTGTGTGTGTGCTCTTGTGCACGCATTCTAACCGAGGACACACACCCGCCCGAAACCCACTAACCGAGGACACACCTCCAACCGAGGACGTCCTCGGTTGACATAAGCAGTGGAATGCATAAAGGGGCCCATTTCAAGTTAGGTGGTGAAATTTGACGCTATTCTGAGCCAGTCCTCGGTTATGCTGTATAGCGCGGGCCAAATTCCCGCCACGAGTGTATCAGAAATACTGTCCAACTTTTTGTCTGAAATCGGGCTATACACACGCGTCCTCGGTTGTGCTGTAAAGGGCGGACCAAATTCCGCGTCCTCGGTTGTGCTGTAAAGGGCAGACTAAACTGAAACTATTGTTATATCTCAGATGTCTATATATTCAGTAAGTTCATATTTTTAAACTAAAGGTCTTCTTTATCAAATTAAGCTCTCCTAGGCCGTTACGTAACTACATAACTATCATCGCACTGTACATATTACGGCACGCTTCTTTATTAGTACAACTGACTTGGAGTGGTTTAAATAAAGAAGAACTGTCTGAATTTGTGGCTCACTCGTTAGATCTTAGGACCGACAATCTTTTGAGGGTGCAAGAATTACTCTGAAGTATCAAATAAACGTACCGGTACGTTAATTAATTTTCCAAATTTCTTCCCGCCGGTACGCTCCATTTTCACCCAGTACGCTTATTAATTTTTCAAAAATCTTCCACCCGGTATGTTTATTAAATACATATTGTACCGGTGGGAAATTACACAAGTACAAGTCACGCTTTTTATTTTCTTAAATTGAAGTATAATGAGAAGAAAATTGAGATCTCAACTCATTACCGACTGTTCTACCAACAGCACTGGAAAGTAGGTCAAGCGGAAGTCGCTCTCTGAACACAACAGTACATGCGTCACCTGATTTCAGTTCCTGTAAATAGACGTGCTTTCCCTTCAACAGTGACAACTACTCATGTACATCGATCGAATGATGCAATGTCGCAAGGTGATAGGTACCATGGCCCATAGGAGCCTACGCGTGCGTCTTTTAGACGCCCCTTTACATGAGAAAACGACAAGGCCTATGCCGAGTTCGTCTTTTACTACAGAGCTTTGAGAGCCGAAAATGGCATGGCTGTGTCTCTTTTGCCTCTTACTGAACTCCAGAGATGCGAGATTAACACGACCCATGTCGCGTTTGTCTCTCAAAAGACACTGTTATAAAACATGAAATAGGCATTACGTGTGATTTTCGCAGCTGAATAAGTAGACCCTTATAAACGAAGTTGACGTGACCTTAGAGTCATGTCGCTTTCAACTTTTACAAACCTCCAACAAAATCTATCTCCACACAGACGCGCGCGACATGTACTATTGGACATGGGTCAGTTGAAAGCGACATTAACCTAAATGGCTCATGTTACTTTCAGCCAATTAATTTGAAACAGAAGGACCGTCTTAAAACCCTTTATATTTGAATCCTTGAAAATAAAAATATGAGGCCATATAATTATTACAAGCAATTAGCCACACTGTTAATTATCTAGATAGCACTAAATTATGATGGGATTCAAATGAAAAAAATGTTTTGGGACAGCACAACACTGTTTCAAATTAATTGGATTTGACATATAAGAGTTGGCTGAAAGTAACATGAGCCCTTTAGGTTAATAGGGTTTCAACTGACCCATGTCCAATAGTACATGTCGCGCGCGTCTGTGTGGAGATAGATTTTGTTGGAGGTTTGTAAGAGTTGAAAGCGACATGACTCTCAAGTTACATCAACTTCGTTTATAAGGGTCTCGCAATCTCGCATCTGTGGAGTTCAGTAAGTGGCAAAAGAGACACAGCCATGTCATTTTCGGCTCTCAAAGCTCTGTAGTAAAAGACGAACTCGGCATAGGCCTTGTCGTTTTCGCATGTAAAGGGGCGTCTAAAAGACGCACGCGTAGGCTCCTATGGGCCATGGTAGATAGGATCATATTTATAGCTAAGGAGGTCATTTCAAGTGCAGCAAAGAAGTTGTGCCTGTTTTCAAACGTCAATTATTTCATGCCGATTTATGATTTAAACGATGTTAAATCACATTTCTATGTAAGATAAACCCTTAGGAGTTTACAGGTATGCAAAACGAACCTTACATCTGAGAATAAATTTACTATGAATAACGTCTCCGTATGGCTCTCGGAGGCGGCTTAGGTGCGACATATCTGGGTCTTCGGCCCCTGACGATTATGAAATTTAACTCTTGGCAAATATATATATATATATATATATATATATATATATATATATATATATATATATATATTTATATAAATTAGATATCCCGTTTTTAAGATAAATTATAATACTGAGTGAATTTTACCTGGTGAATTTTTTTTTTTTTTACAATGATCAAAAGCTAGCTTTTTTCTTTCTCTTCTTCTTCTTTACTTTTATTTATTTATTTCATTTTTTTTTTTTTGGGGGGGGGGGAGTGGTGCAAAGGTTTTTTCCACCCAGTACTTTTATTCCATCCAGTACTTTTATTAAATTTCGAGATTTTTTACACCCAGTACTTTTATTCCATCAGTACTTTATTAAATTTTGAGATTTTTTCCACCCAGTACTTTTATTCCATCAGTTCTTTTATTCAATACTTCAGAGTAAATGAAAAGGGTAAATGGATCGTCCGTAAACCCCCTTTACACTGGGGCGGCGTCCTTTGTGCGACCAAGAAACTGGCATCACTGTGGTCGTAGAAAGGAGGTACAAGCATTGCTTTGGTTGAAAAAAATGAATATTTGGTGATTGGCCAGTTGTCAGAAAGTTAAGTATTATAATTTTGTACTCTCAAATGGATCCGTACTACAGGACGCAGAAAGGACGCCGTCCAGTGTAAAGGGCCCCTTAGCTAACTATGAATTAATCTACCCCTGACAGTTTGAAGAAGGCTATGACATTATGAAACATTTATTATTATATAATGGCTCTGCGAACTACAGTCACTTCTTTTCACCTGTAGATCTGACCTGTTTGTTATACACCTGGCTGCTAGAATAAATACTAAATCTAACAACTGAAGTGAAATTATATTTTGAATGGGCCCCTGTCGGTCCATGTCGCTAACACAGAGCACACATATTCATAAACACCGCATTTGCAAGAACCGCTTTGTGAAATAAAAAAAGAAAAAAAAAAGACGCCCCGACAATTACGCGTCCTGATATATAGGCCTACAGTTCGGATATGCACACGGCAAAAACGATTAAGGGACCGTTCCCAGATCCTATCGTACTAACTATGGATCGATCTCTCCCAGAAGGAATGCTATATAAATTGCAATCAACGTAATCGGTGTGATCTGGCCAATTTTACAAAGTTGCTGTTTTTCCCTTTTCTCAGCATAATATTATATGCGATGCAACATTTTAAAGAGAACCGATAGGTCTATTTTCATGAAACTCACAGAACTGATGAATATTAGTTAAACGCAGGTCAAGTTTGAAAATCTTCATAATGGGCTGCTTTTTTTTTTCAGAAAATTTGCTGTTGTTTTTGCTTTTTTCAGCATACATGCAACACTGTAAACACAGTTCAAGGAGAAGCAATAGGTCTATTGTCATGAAACTCACAGAACTGATGATTATTGGTAAAAGGGTTGTCAAGATCAAAAATCGGCATATCCGGGCCATTTTTTGTCAAAAGTTATGCTGTTTTTTTCTGCCATTTTCAGCATATAAGTAACACTGTAAGTACATTTCAGGGAGAACCGATAGGCCTGTTGTCATTAAACTCACAGGAGTGATCAATGTTACCAATATACAAATCAAGTTTGAAAATAGGATTGATTGGTTGAGTTTTGTGGAAGTTGTGCCTTGTTTTGATATATATAAGTGGTTTTCCTCAGATTTGATTGTCAGGCATGTTGACAGTTTCGTTATTGAACTAACAAGATATGTAAATATGTTAGTGTTTGTCTGAAATTTTCTGCATCTTTACAACATTGCTAGTTGATTATATAAATATGACGGTAAACATGTTATCATGTACTGTGTAATACAGTGTCTCAAAATGGAGGCAATTGGGCGATTATTTTCAAAAGTTTTGCATTTTTCTCCTTTTTTCATTGTACATGCAACACTGTAAACACATTTCAAGGAGAACCAATAGGCCTCTTTTCATAAAACTCACAGAACTGATGATTATAAGTAAAAGAATGGTCAAGATTGAAAATCAGCATGACCAGGCCCTTTTCTTTCAAATGTTATGCTGTTTTTTTTTTTTCAGCATATAAGTAACACTGTAAGCACATTTCAGGGAGAACCAATAAGCCTGTTTTCATGAAACTCACAGGAGTAATCAATGTTATCTATATACAAATCAAGTTTAAAAATAAGATTGATTGGTTGAGTTTTGAGGGACTTCAGCTTTTATTTGTATATAAGTGGTTTTCCTCAGATTTGATTGTCAGGCATGTTGACAGTTTCGTTATTGAACTAACTAGATATGTAAATATGTTAGTGTTTGTCTGAAATTTTCTGCATCTTTACAACATTGCTAGTTGATTATATAAATATGACGGTAAACATGTTATCACGTACTGTGTAATACAGTGTCTCAAAATGGAGGAAATGGGGTGATTATTTTCAAAAGTTTTGCATTTTTTTTCTCCTTTTTTCAGTGTACATGCAACACTGTAAACACACTTCAAGGAGAACCAATAGGCCTGTTTTCATGAAACTCAGAGAACTGATGATTATTAGTAAATTAAAAAGAATGATCAAGATTGAAAATCAGCATGACCAGGCCCTTCTCTTTCAAATGTTATGCTGTTTTTTTTCAGCATATATGTAACACTGTAAGCACATTTCAAGGAGAACCAATAAGCCTGTTTTCATGAAACTCACAGAACTGATTATTATGAGTAAAAGAATGGTCAAGATTGAAAATCAGCATGACCAGGCCCTTTTCTTTCAAATTTTATGCAGTTTTTTTTTCAGCATATAAGTAACACTGTAAGCACATTTCAGGGAGAACCGATAGGCCTGTTGTCATTAAACTCACAAGAGTGATCAATGTTATCTATATACAAATCAAATTTAAAAATAAGATAGATTGTGTAACGGATTTTATGTTGGTACTTCAGTCCGTACAGTGTTAAAAGGGATGCGTCATTGTTTTAAAGGTTCAAATCCAAGAAACAAACTGCTGATGTAAAAAGGTTCAAAATGTTTATTAAAATCCAACAAAAAGCAATGTGGTAATAATGCCCACTCTGATATTCAGTTATTGTCTTTAAGTCCACGTTAATTATGTGTCCTTTGGATATATTCAGTTAATGTCCAGTTTTAGTTCTGCATAAACTTCCAATCGGTGGGAGACTGTGACAGCAGTGGCTCCTCTTCTACCGGCCCACAGCTACAAGTGCCAACACGGTGCGCACCTTTGGGAGAGTCTAAGCGGTAGACTTCCCTCCTTCAATCAACGCCTTAGGGTGCTGGCACGGCGCACACCCTCGGGACAGCTTGCTTCCCGTTTTCCAACCAGCCACTTGCCTAGAGTTCCGACACGACCCGGACTCTCCGACCAATCACCTACTTAGCGTTCTGTCACGGCAGAAACCCACGGGAGAGCCCAACTTCCCGTTCTCCGTCCAGCCACCTGCTAAGGGTCCCGACACGGCGTAAACCCTGCGACAAACCACCTGCCTTGGATTCTGTCACGGCACGAACCCACGGGAGAGCCCAACTTCCCGTTCTCCGTCCAGCCACCTGCTAAGGGTCCCGACACAGCGTAAACCCGGCGACACCAACCAACAACTAAGGGTCCCGACTCTGCGTGAACCCTGCGACACCAACCAACTGCTTTTACTACCGCCCCAGTGAACCTGCCAGAGAGAACAAGTCCTCTCAATCGGAACCTCGAGTGTAGCTCTACTGCGTCTGGGTATCTTCACCCAACGAGTGCTTGGCAGCTGAAAATGGGGTGGATGGTGGCTCTTACCCAGGGGGTTTTTGGACAGGGAGAGAACCACTGCTAAACGTGTTTACACTCACGTGTAACTACCGTTTAGCAGAAAAGTCGAGTTTTCTGAAAATCTTCTGAATCTCCGCAATAGATATTTACAGGGCTTATTACAACAGCACTGGTAGATTAAAAAGGAATAAATTATACATTAACTAAGTTTAAATATTCAGCGCATGAGTCAAATGCACTTAAAGGCACTTTTTTTCTGTGTTCACAATAATTTAATTGAATTTTTCATTACAATTGGTTGAGTTCTGAGGGACTTCAGCTTTTATTTGTATATAAGTGGTTTTCCTCAGATTTGATTGTCAGGCATGTTGACAGTTTCGTTATTGAATTAACTAGATATGTAAATATGTTAGTGTTTCTCTGAAATTTTCTGCATCTTTACAACATTGCTAGTTGATTATATAAATATGACGGTAAACATGTTATCATGTACTGTGTAATACAGTGTCTCAAAATGGAGGAAATGGGGTGATTATTTTCAAAAGTTTTGCATTTTTTTCTCCTTTTTTCAGTGTACATGCAACACTGTTAACATATTTCAAGGAGAACCAATAAGCCTGTTTTCATGAAACTCACAGAACTGATGATTATTAGTAAAAGAATGGTCAAGATTGAAAATCAGCAAGACCAGGCCCTTTTCTTTCAAATGTTATGTTTTTTTTTTTCAGCATATATGTAACACTGTAAGCACATTTCAGGGAGAACCAATAACTTAAAGCCTGTTTTCATGAAACTCACAGAACTGATGATTATTAGTAAAAGCATATTAGTAACACTGTAAGCACATTTCAGGGAGAACCGATAGGCCTGTTGTCATTAAACTCACAAGAGTGATCAATGTTATTTATATACAAATCAAATTTAAAAATAAGATTGATTGGTTGAGTTTTGAGGGACTTCAGCTTTTATTTGTATATAAGTGGTTTTCCTCATATTTGATTGTCAGGCATGTAAACAGTCTCATTATTGAATTTACTAGATATGTAAAATGGGTTGTTTGACAATTTCTGCGTCTTGACAATATTGCTAGTTGATTATATAAAAATGGTGGTAAACCTGTTATCTTGTATTGTGTAAAAAAAGTGCCAAAATGGAAATGAACTCGTATCATTGTAGTTTGTCAGATTCAATCATTCACAATGTTCGGAATGGAGGAAATTGGACATTTAAACTTGTTATATTGATATTTTTGCCATCTCAACACTTTCTTTAGTTGATCATGTGAAATGGCAGTAAACTGTATTATTTTATGTAAAAAAGTTAAAAATGGAAAGAAACCCATTTCAGTACAGTGCTCTCTTGTATACATTTAGCATTTTCAAAGTATGACTTTGGAGTTCCATGAACCTGAAAACCTTTGCTAGTCACATTTTCTGAATATTCATGATACTAATATTTTATTATAAAAAATTGATGATCATTATGCTGTTAAGCATTATATAATATTGCATCAAATTGAAAGAAAGCACAATTTTGGGTGCTGCTGGCATGATGTCCTCAATTGTAAAATTGTGTACTGTGCAAGTCTGTATCCAATGGACGACACTTTGTGTTATCAAAATATAAAATTCATGATAATAAAAGAGTGCTAAATAGAAAATAAGCATTATGAAAATAAAATGTTTGAAAACGAATTTCTTTGGTCTTTTATTTTATTTCATCAGTATCCTTTCTTTTCCTAAATTAATTGATGTTTTATCTCATAATCTTCAATTCTAAAAAAGTGGCAAAGCCCAGCATTAAATATTGTATAACTGTTCATTTAATCATCACCTCTGGTGTTATTTTGGAATTTACCTTAAATATGAAAGAATTTCATAAAAATGTGAATTGCTGCAAAGTAACGCTATATAAAATTTGCTTTGCATTAAAAGTACAATCATTATTACATGTAGATGCATGCATGTCCTCGGTTGTAATGTGTAGTGTCTGTCCGTGTGTGTGTCCGTGTGTGTCCTCGGTTAGAATGTAAAATTCTTGTCAGCAAAAAATTAGTTTTTATAAAAAATTAATTTATAACATTCATACTCGAATAGATTTTACCCTAAATTGAATGTTTTTATTTTGATTTAACCAAGGAATAAGATGTCCTCGGTTGTATGGTGTTGTGCTGATGTCCTCGGTTGGTACACATAGACAAGTATGTGTGTGCGCGTGCATTAGTGCGTTCTTGCGGGTTACTGCTTTGTAACTGACAACTGACAGGTTCACTATTTTCAAAGGTACTTATTATCTTGTTTTTAGTTCAATAAGTAATTGGTCAATATCAAATCCTTTCTCAATTAATGACTTCCAACGTTTACAACGTATTAAAAATATTGCTGTTTGTTTCTAAATTTAAAATGACAATCACATCATGCCTACAATCCTTTGATCCATTTCGTTTTAAAGCATTTGAAAAAGGAGATTGAAGATGTCCTTTCGTCAATTATACAACTGAATCTTGTGCATTTAAATGACTTGTATTGAAGTAGCATTTGAAAGAAATGAACTGTCATATAGTCTAAAATTCAATTTCGTAAATATTGGTTTCATGGCTTGTATTTTAAATTGCACGGTCTATTGAACACATTAAAAATTAATACTATAGCAATAATAACAATAATAATTATTATTATCGTCTGTAAGTCTCAATAGCTGTCAATCTCTTAAAATATATTATATTTGAAGTGAAACGTAAATAGGTTTGATGATTATATTCTTTATGACAAAAAATAGTAAATAAAGCTTTGCACTAGGAATCTAAGCGTGTTTCCAAACCTATCTGCCTATGTACATCTATCAAATACTGTCAACAGGCGCCATTTAATAATAATAATAATAATAATAATAATAATAATAATAATAATAATAATTTATTGTCATATTTATACAAATATAAAATGAAAATGAAACATGCATAAATTTTCGTTGTCATTGAAGCCCATATTGCAATGTAAGTCCTTGATTACATTTAAAGAAAAAGGTGTTCAACTTGTAAATTTGGCGACGATAGGGGATGTACATTGGAATACGGGATTTGAAAAAACTTAGAACTTGAGAAAAAGCTGGTGAGTTGTTGTCTATTAATTTGAAACCTTCCAAAGCTTCAAGAATAATTGTGCATGAAATGTTTATTACTTAAATTTCATTGTTACGCGCTGCCAATTTAACACTTACCTCTTGAGTTACAGTAAAAAAAGAAAGGCCTGGGAGGAACTTGACGATTGGCGCCACTATATTTGTTTTCTGAGAAGGCTACGCGCAGCTACACATCGGACCATAAGCGAAACCGTGTTCCTCATTAACTTATTGGAAGTTAGATTTCAATTATTTAATTTTTTTCCTGATTTTTTAATTGTGCCGTATTTTCGAATGTTCCTCTTTTTCTTTAATAATATATTAATAATAGTAATATATTTATTTAAAGTCTAAAATCCATAAAATATGTTCTGTAGACTTTACAAAATTAAAAAACAAAAAAAAAAAAAAAAAAACAAAAAAAAAAAAAAAAGTTAAGATGAATTGAATTAATCAAATTATGACCTAAGAGTCTGAGTTAAGATAATGATGTCCAGTTAATATTTCCGAGTTATAAAATATTCTTTAATAAAATTTGTTAAAAAGGTAAGTTTCTAAAGCTTTTTTTAAAATCCTCCACTGAGCTAATGCTTCTCAAGTCCAAAGGTAATTTATTCCACTCACGTGGTGCCGCGTACTGGAATGATTTTTCACCAAAATATTTCAGTCTTGCATTCTGTGGTTTTAGTAATAATTGATCCTTAGATCTTAAGGTACGATTTGGTGTGTAATGAGATACAAGTTCACAAATAAAATCTGGTGCAAGTCCATAAAAAGCCGCATGAGCATGAGTTAAAAGTTTGCCAGTGAAGTTGTTTTAATATCGGTGTCATGTGATTCTCTATAGAATTTCGGGTAAGAAGACGTGCTGATATATTTTGAATGCGTTGGACTTTCTTTGTTCTTTCTATGCCGCATCCATAGAGCAAGGAGTTACAGTAATCAAGCCTTGATGTTACTAGGGCATGCATGAATGATCGTGGCAGTGGCAGAATCTGTTAAATTATTTCGTAGGGAACTGATGTTTTTTATGTAATACAAACAAGATTTTTTCACATCGGCTCTCACTTTTCACTTCCTATTGTAGAAGAACATACTCAGTCGAGCAAAATAAAATATAGTACATGTGTATTCAGAGCTTTGTCCAGCTTCCAAACTTTTCTGATAGACCAAGGTGTACGATCAATGTCGTAAATAAAAAAGGACGTGTACCCCTTGCAAAATATAGAAAAAAGTCACTCAAAATGATATTCATATCTAAAAGGGATAAACATTTGACCATGCAGCAAACACAGAAGGGAGTTTTGACCCTCAGGGTTTTTAGAAGTTTAAGTTTATCCAAAAAATTAATTGCACGTCATTTTGGCACCATGGCATGATCGAAACGCGTGGACTGCGTTGTCCAATACTAAGATATGACTTTGATCCTCTTTAATTATGGTCAGTCCAGAATACGAATAAATATCATTTGCTTTTTACTTTTGTCTGTAACATTTTGCTGATTGCAGTAGTTGTAACACCTTTTTGGTGTGAGAGCTGCATACGATATATGGCATTAGGTAGAATAGATTATTAAAAAGTCGCGTTCTCCAAAACAAATATGTGAATTTGATTCTCTATAATTAGTCAGTTGAACAATCTTCCAGAATATTAATAAATATCATCTGTTTATGACTTTTTATTGTAACATTTCACGGATTGCCGTAGGGTAATGCTACTTTGGTATTGGAGTAACATGAGACGTATCGTATTGGGCTGAATAGATATATTTTAACCTTCAAATGCAATTCTGTTGATAAAATGCTACTCACTTAACGTGTATTCGAGTCTGCAGTAACATCTATACATTTATTCCAGAATGTAAAAAGCCACAATAACTTAGCATCGTTTTTGTCCTGGCAGCCCACATGACAATTAAGTTCCATGTTTACATTTTGAAATAAAGAAATGTTCAACTTGCAATGGTAAAATTGAAAAAGGGATGCATATCTAAATACGGGATAGCTGTTATTACATTGAAGGCAATGAAACATTCTTGGGTCTTCAACAGTTTGATATATCAGACAAAATACTGCCGCATTAGAAGAGTTGAAAAACCAAACGGTAAGGCACGTGATGCGCGTTTCGCAGTCTGCTCGTGTTCAAAACACACCTTGACAAAGTGTCTGGATACGTGTAAACATTTTCTTTTGTTTTGTTTGACACGGGTTTATTTTTGAACATTACACGTGTGTTTGGGCATTCCCTGTCTCGTGTGGACTGAAAAGCATTTCGTTGATTTACGTGACAATTTTAACTTGACAACCCGCGTGAAAATGTAGTTGTGTTTACATTAAAGGGATAATAACTCTTCGCTTTGGCAAAAAAAAAAAAAAAAAAAAAAAAAAAAAAAAAAAAAAAATTCCTGGAGTAAACAACAAATTTCCCATACTTAACAGTGGTTAATGAACCCATTTTTACATTCAAAGTTAGACCCAGTTTTTTTTTTCTTTGCAGTTTTTTTTGGAATATTTTTGTTATGTGAAGGGCTACCTTGCATTGTAAATGTGGATAATAGAGATGAGTTTGAAAAGAATGAAGAGCAATCATTTATTCAGTATTAACTTAAAATAGGCGCAGCTTTAAGGATTAATATCTCATAGGACTCCAAGGCACATTTTTCTATAACTGGATTGGAATTTACTACGATTACCGGAGACGAAGGTCACGGACATACCAAGAGACTCAAGGAAAGAAGTTCTGAAAAAAAAAAATGATAATTATTATAATTATAATAATAATGTAATCTCATGACAAATTTCACAAGAAATGTAGATGTCCAGAAAATGAAATCTGTGTAAACAAGAAATATCAGTGGTCAAATACCACTAAAAGCACTAGAATATAATTTGTTTTGTCTTTTTTTCACTTGACAACCCGCATGAAAATGTAGTTCTGTGTTTACATTATATGAAAAAAACATTACAGCTAGAAAAACTGGAAATATGGTATCATCGTCTTTTCGCTATAAAACACCGTTGTATCTTCAACAAAACAGCAGTACTGCAACACAACGGATCCGACAAGGCACGATTCAAAGAGAAGAGTAGGACACTATGGTAAGTCGATTCTAGGACAATTTCCCCCCGGACAATTCCCCCCCGGACTATTCCCCCCGGACAATTCCCCCCCGGACAATTCCCCCCCGGACGATCCCCCCCCAAGAAATATATATTTATATACAAATATAAAGTAGAAAGTGTAAAGTTTAAAACATTTCATCTATTTTATTAACATTTTTAGTGTGATAATATAACTTCACCATGAAACAAATTATTTTATAACAAATTCCCTTTTCATTGAGTACAAGTACAGGAAGATTTATTAAGTATCTAATGGAAGTATTACCACCTATCCTTCAGGTAAAAGTGGGGTAAACAGATGAACAGGTAAACAGATATTTTATAAATATTTTAGTGTGGTGGGTGGTGGGTGGTGGTCAAGCAATTAAAAGTGACAAATAGTCACAGGGATACCTGGAGAAGCGAGAAAATCTGTTTACCCCACCTCTCCCTAGAGATGCAGCTTGATTCAAGACTTACTGAATCAAGGGGGGGGGGGAGAAATAAAGCAATTAAAAGTAACAGTTAATTCATCAAAGGGCTACCTGGATGAGTGAGATCATCTGTTTACCCCTTCTTTACCTGGAGATATATATTCTTTGATCAGATTTGTAATAAAATGTTCTGTACTTCTATCTCGAAAATTTCATGTACTTGAACTCCAAGAAAATAAATTGTTTAATAGAATTAATATTATCTATCCTTGATTTGCATCATCACACTAAGAAATATTCAAAAATGGGTGAAAAGAACTTTGAACTTTGTATTCTTTACTTTATATTTGTATATAAATATATATATTCTTTGGGGGGGAATCGTCCGGGGGGGAATTGTCCTGGGGGGGAATTGTCCGGGGGGGAATTGTCCGGGGGGAATAGTCCGGGGGGGAATTGTCCGGGGGGGAATTGTCCTGATACCTGGTAAGTCATATAAACAACGTCGGTAGTCAAATTGATATTTTCTATTTACATTTCTCTTGTTCACAGACTGGGTAGAGAGAGATCTAGTTGATAACAGTGCATACGAATCAAATTTCGGTCATCGAGTCTGCTGAGGACAAAAAATTGGTAAAGCAGATATACCAGACGACACAGTGGTAGTGAGTGAGGGGGGAAGGGAGGGTGGCACTTGCTAGACTTTTGTGTTGTGCATATATATATTTTTTCAGAAACCTCGCCAGGGTAAAATTATAAAAATGTCAGCTATGAAGCACAGAGTCACGCTGCTGTTGGTGACGGTGGGAAGCATTGCCTATACTTTTGGTGTAAAGGTAGGTCCACACAGGTGTCCTGCTATTAAACCTTGTCTGAAAGCCATTGCCAAAAGCTAAAGGATCATAGAAAAATGGTCTATAAGAACATTATTACATTACATACTTTAAATCATATCAGACTGCAATGTGTGAACTTGAAAATCAATTTACTCCTAGCATAGGTGAAACCGTCTTTGACATAAACATGTAAGATTTAAGACCTATATAACGACAATATTTTTTGGAGATTTTTTAAAATTGTACTGAATTTACGGTGAGATACCTCTTATTTTTCGTCTCCCGCAGGACTCCAAGGAACATTTTACTAAGCACTGGATTGTTAAGTTTAAGTCGTTCTTTGACCACAGTGACGTCAATGGAGACGGAGTAGTCACTAAAGAGGAATACATCGATGCAACAACAGAGAGAGCTAGAAAGGTCTTGGAATCCTGGAGAGCTAAGGCCGTGTATGGTATTATGTCCAAAATGTATCTATATTGGTGGTCTAACGCAAACACAAACTATAAGACATCCATGACGTTCGAGGAATGGTTTCCAGCCATAGAGAAGGAACTCGGCAATTCAAGGGAAGAGGTCTTCCGGGACTCCTGGGATTGGTTTTACACGTTTGACCTCGACTGTGATGAAAAAATGACGGTAGATGAGTATTCCAACTTCCTTTATGTAATCGGCAACACGGCCCCTGTCCAAGACATATTTAAAGTCATTGACCATGATGACAATGGTATTCTTGATGGTGAAGAATTCACAAACGCATTCCATCATGCATTTTTTGACCAAAATGCCAATCCCGATGAAATTATATTTGGCTCCCGAAAAATGACGATATGAGGTAAAATGAAGAAGCAGTCGGGTCGTCAAGTTTTTGCCTTAAGCTAGCTCATAACTTTTTTGCTTTTTAAATATGTCACTGCTTTGCTGATTACTCTCTGTACTTTATTTGAAGAATTCATTGATAATACTGTTATGTTACACTTTAGGCATAATAGGCTGTTAAGTGCAGCTTTTGACTTTGGTTTACTATCAGATATATCTAGGTGGAATGTTTCTCTTTTTTCTATGAACTTCTGGTTTTAGTGCTGCTCATTCAGTGGGGCAATATACAATATATGTATGCATAGTTTTGTTCAGTTGTAATTAATTCCTATTTTAAACTCAGTTCTAAAAGACCAATGCTTACGAACAATGAAGTAGCTCAAAACGGACGTGTTCCCCTCTTGAAATTTAGAAAAGTGACACAAAATTAAATTCACAAATGAACGGGATACTGTTTGGCCATAAAGTGAACACAGCAGAGAGCTTTAACCCTCAGGACTGTCAGAAGTTTGACTTTATCCAAACTATTAAGTCTAAGTCCTTTAGGTACCATGCCCAAATCTACATGTGTGGATTGTATTCTCCAAAATTAATATGTGACTTTGATTCTCTCTATAAAAGGTCAGTCGAGCAGACTTCAGGAATATGCATTAATAGCATTTGTTAATAACTTTTTTTGTTATACTTTGCCGTAGGGATAATGGTATTGGGGTTACAAATGATGTAGGGTATTAAGTGGAATAGATATGTTTAAACCTATATACACTATTCTTTCGACAAAATGCTACTCACTAAACCTATAATCGAGTCTTCAGTCACATCTGCACATATAGTCTAGAATGTATGAAGTCACAATAACTAATTAGCATCTTTGTTGTCCTGTCCGTGTTCACATTTGAAAAAAAAAATTCAACTTGCAAAATTGACAATGGTAAGGAATGCACATTTAAATACGGGATAGCTGTTATCACACTAAAGGCAAGATTACATAATTATACTTAACCAGACATTATTCCTTCCAAGTCGGACAAAACATTTCAGTATTCAAAGAGTCAAAATATCAACTGGTAAGGTACGTGTAGTGAGTTTCGCAGTCCTAGTGTGTTCAAAACACACCTTGGCACCTTGGATACTTGTGATTAGTGAATGTAGTTTTGAACGATTCCCACCTAACCTGCCTACCACTGAAATGTCTTTATAATTGTAATATTAAAATATTTAAATGACATCCCATTGTAAAAGGGATATACATTTGATTGTGCCTTTTTGATCAGACAATTAGGTTGTTCTGAATGTACCATTCATAAGACAGAATAAATTTAAAAGCCTGCATAAATATAGGCGAGTGGGATGGGTTCTTCTATTCAGGGGATCCTTAGCAAAATGCTGAGATGTGGCTTTGAATGTGTACTGACAAAACAACAAAGGGGCTAATTAGTTATGGTGTTATGACTGTCATTGATCGTGTGATGGGGTGAGGGATTGGTGATCGGTCTTGTACTGCTACACGGACATGCCTATAAAGGGTATAGTTTCAGGGCCTTTTATTTCAAATAAATTGATAATAAAGACCTATTTAACAAGAATTTAGACTAATATTTTAGACTAACATTTATAAATTAAAATCGGTGCACCTCTACGGATTTATATCTCATAGGACTCCAAGGCACATTTTACTAAACACTCTCTTGCATAATTTATAAGGATTTAGAACTGGATTGGAGTATACTACGAATGCCGGATACTAAGTCACGGTCATACCAAGAGATACAAGGGAAGTGGCTTTGTATAATAATAATATAGTCTCAAGACAAATTTCACGAGAAATGATGTCTAGAAGACGTAAACTGTGTAAATAAGAAATATCAGTGAACAAACACTGCTAAAAACGCTAGCATATAATTTGTTTTGTCTTTTGTCACTTGAAAACCAGCATGAAAATGTAGTTCTGTGTTTACATTATATGACAAAACTTTACAGCTAGAAAAACTGGACGCATAGGGGGACTTAAATATTAAATAATTAAATGTGGTATCACCACCGTCTCTTTTGCTATAAAACACCATTGGATCTTCATCAAAACACCAGTACTGCTACATAACGCATCCAACAAGACACGATTCTAAGAGCTAGAATAGTTGGACACTATTGGTAAGTCATATAAACAACGTCACATGACAGGGTCGGTATTCAAATGGTTGTTTTCTATTTACATGTACATTTACCTTGTTCACAGACTGGGAAGAGTGAGATCTAATTGATAACGGTGCATATGAATAAAAATTCGGTTATCCGGTCTGATGGGGACAAAAAAACGGTAAACGGATATACCAGACGATACAGCAGTTAAGGGGGGGGGGGGGGTATGTGGCACCTGCTGGAATTATATTGATATACATAAATTTTTTCAGAAACCTCGCCGGGGTAAAGATCATACACATGTCAGTCATGAAACACAGAGTCACGCTGCTGTTGGTGAGGGTTGAAAGCATTGTCTCTTTTAGGTGTGGAAAGGCTGTCGTCAATCAGTAAAAGATATTGTGTTCTGGTTTATTGACCTAATGACCCCTTGCCTTAATTTTGAGTTATGTTAACAAACTACCCTAAGGCAATACATCCGTATAATAGCGGGTATATGGAGGTAAGACATAGGCAAAAATGACAAATAAAGACAAATTGACCTTTGAACTTGAAAGCAATGGGCACGTACAAGGTCATGTGAAGGTCATGGGATAAATTTGACCCCAAATTCTAAAAGAGCATATGCGAATTGGGTGGGGGGGGGGGGGGGTCAACAAAACATCACTTTTACCCCACGTCAATATTTCTCCATGAAATAACCAAATGACCTGGAAAATGATGGTCAAGGTCAAATTTGACATTTGATTTGGCGGTTTAGGTATATGTTTGGGGTAGTTTACTATATCATGCTATGACCCCGGGTCTGATGGGGCAATGATTTGCAATTGGTTAAGCCGATTTAAAAGACGATGCAGTGGTTATGCTTGAGAGAGGGGCATGTTGAACCTGCGGGGCTTTGAAATTATACTTAAATGTGGTTTTCTTGCAGAAATCTCGCCAGGGTAAAAATCATAGACATGTCAGTCATGAAGCACAGAGTCATGCTGCTCTTGTTGGTGGTTCGAAGCATTGCCTCTAAATATGGTGTAAAGGTAGGTCCACACAGGTGTCCTCCTATTAAACCGTTGTCTGAAAGCCATTACCAGTAGCTTAAAGAGCATAGAGAAATAGGGTAGGAACATAATCACATTATTTATATGCATCACAGCCTGCACACTTGGAAATCAATTTTACTTGCCCCATAAATAAACTGCCTTCGATTATTATAACGTGAAGGATTTAAGAATATGTTATATTTTTTAGAATTTGTTTTATTGTCCCGAATTCACAGTGTGTAAATTCTTATTTTTGTCTTTGGATGTACCCTTTCATATCCCGTAGGACTCCAAGGCACATTTAAATGAGCACAGGATAGCTAAATTTCAGTCATATTTTGACATCATCGACCACAACAGAGACGGAGTAGTTACTAAAGAGTAATACATCGATGCAACAGCGGAGAGAGCTGGAAAGGTCTTGGAATCCTGGCGAGCGAAGGCCGTATATGGTATTATGTCCGAACTGTATCTGTATTGGTGGTCTAACAAAAATACCAACTATAAGACATCCATAACATTCGAGGAATGGCTTCTGGCTATTGAGGAGCTTGGTTATTCACGCGAAGAGCTCTTCCGGGACTCCTGGGAATGGTTTCACATATTTGACCTCGACTGCGATGACAAACTGACTTTAGATGAATATTCCAACTTTCTTTTTGTAATGCGCAACAAAACCCCTGTTCAAGACGTATTTAAAGGTATTGACCATAATGAAAATGATATCCTTGATGATGAAGAATTTACAAACGCATTCCATCATGCATTTTTTGATGAAAAGGCTAATCCCAAGGAAATGGTATTAGGCCCCCGAAATTAACGATGTAAATTGAAGTGAAGAAGCATTTCAGTTATAACATTTTCCCTATAAGCTAGTCCATATCTCTTTCATTTATCAAACCTGTCAATACTGGTATCTCCGTGTATCTCTACACTATAATTATAACATTCAGTAACAATATTGTTATGTCACACTTGAGACATAGGTTGTTAAGTGGAGGTTTTGGTTTCGGTTGATTGTCATATTAATCTAGGATGAATGCTCCTTTTTTTCTTTTCACTTACAATTGTAGAAGTACATATTCAGTAGAGCAAAAATACTATTTATAGTTATGTTCAGTTTCCAAAAGTTTCCGATGGACCAAGGTGTACGATCAATATCGTTAAAAAAAAGACGTGTTCCCCTCTTCCCCTGCAATTAAGTTCCACGCTTACATTTGAAAATAAAGAAAAGTTCAACTTGCAATTGTAAAATTGAAAGGGGGTATTGTATTTTTAAATGCGGAATAGCTGTTTTCACATTGAAGGCAATAATACATTATTGGGTCTTAATTATTTTTATAAATTTATCAGACAAAACACTGCCGCATTAGAAGAGTTGGAAAACCAAGCGGTAAGGTACGTAGTGCGTTTCGCGTCTAAATGTGCTCAAAACACACCTTGGCAAAGTATCTGGATACGTGTGATTAGTGAGGGTAAATTGAATGAATCTGATCTGATCTGGCTACGGTTACCACTGAAATGTCTTTATACCACTAACATTTTAAATATCATGTCCCTTCATGAAGGGATATATTTTTGATCATGCAGTAGACATAGGAATAATACTGATATAGAAAACTTTTTTTCAGAGACCTCGCCAGGGTAAAAATCATAGACATGTCAGTCATGAAGCACAGAGTCACGCTGCTGTTGGTGGTGGTTGAGAACATAGTCTCTACCTATAGTGTTAAGTAATTGACTGCATCCCCCTTTAGGCAAAGGTTTTATGATTAATTCTTGTAGTTAATAACCTGAATTATTCATTTCTGCTTGTTTCCAGCTTGAAAAAGTGTCTGTTTTTACCGGAAACAAGCAAATCAAAGATGGCCGCCAATAAATAGATTTGTCAACTGAAAATACAAGAATTGATTTTAAAGTTACTTAACGACTAAATATTATTAAAATTTACACGAATCACAAGTACTTAGGCATTCTTTGATTTTTCAGTCATTTTACATTTTTTCAAGATAGCGACCGAATCCAAAATGGCGGCCATTTCCTTACTTTTTGTGAAAAAATATGAATACCTAAATTTATAACTTTTTTATTAACTATAAATTAGGTATATTTTAAGGATTTATAACTTGATTGGAGTTTACTACGATAAATGGAAACGAAAGTCGCAGTCATAACAAGAGACACAGTGGAAGTGGCTCATAATAATAATAATAATAATAATAATAATAATAATAATAATAACTAGACTGCAACTGGCTAAAGCCAGTGGCGGAGGATTCCCCTGCAAAATGGGTGTGGAAATGCTCTTACAAGGCCATATGAAGGTCATGGGTTAAATTTGACCCCATATTCTGAAAGAGCATGTGCGAATGGGGGGGGGGGGGGGGGGGTTAACAAAACACCACTTTAAGCCCACGTCAATATTTCTCCATTAAATAGCCAAATGACCTTGAAAATGAGGGTCAAGGTCAAATTTGACATTTGATTTGGCAGTTTTGGGTATATGTTTGGGGTAGTTTACTATAGCATCCTATGACCAAAAACCAGTCTTTCATGGAGAAATTGCCAAACTCAAGATTTCTGCAATGTCATAAATATTTAAAAATCTATAATTAAAAAAAATAATTAGGCAGTCGCTACCAAAGTAAAGCTAACCTTAGACATATATATATAGGGCATCATTTGCCACTATGATCGGGGCTCTGCGCCTTCCGGTTTTTGAGATCTCGGAAACAAACCTTTTTTGAGCTAGTTTGGCCATTAGCGGCCTTGACCTTGACCTACTTGCATAAAAGTGGGTCTTTATCTGTATCATATGGCTTATACTTTAGGCCTAATGGCAATTTCAAATTTTACAAATTTTGCCTTTAAAAGCTCCTGTGACCTTGAAAAGTAGGTCAAGGTCACTGAAACTGGGTCTATGGCATATTCTTACCATAGGCTATTTTTGACAATTATTTCAGATTTTTTGCGAAAAAAAAAAAAAAAAAAAAAAAAACGCGCTGAAAGAATAACTATAATAATAATACCAAAAACAATAGTTTTCCCCTATGGGGAATCCTAATGATAGTCTGAAGACAAATTTCAAGAGTAGTGTAGATGTCCAGAAGACGAAAACCGTGAAAACAAGGAGTATCAGTGTACACATACTGCTAAAAACGCTAGCATATAATTTATTTTGTCTTTTCAATCTTGACAGCCCGCATGAAAATGTAGTTCTGTGTTTACATTATATGACAAAGCGTTACAGCTAGAAAACTTGACGTAATGGAGGACTGATAATTAAATATGGGATCAAAGTCTGCTATAAAGTGACACTGTGTCTACAACAAAGCAGCAGTTCTGCGAAACAACGGATCCGACAAGACACGGTTCTAAGAGAACAGTAGGAAAAACACCTGGTAAGTCATATATGCAATGTCACAGAACTGGTACGGTAGACAAATGTTTTTAAAATATTAAAATATTTTCCATTACCCCTATCCACTGGCTAGATACAGATCCACAGGGGGGTAGTTGATAACGATGCATATTAATGAATTGCAGTGATCGGGTCTGATTGGGCAATGGTTTGCATTTGGTTAAGCCGATTTAAAAGGCAATGCAGTGGTTATGCTTGGGGAGGGGGCATGTTGAACCTGCGGGACTTTGGAATTATACTGACATGCATATATTTTTTCAGAAATCTCGCCAGGGTAAAACTTATAGTCCGTCATGAAACACAGAGTTATGTTGCTGTTGGTGGTGGTTGAAAGCATTGCCTCTGCCTATGAAGTAAAGGTAGGTCCACGCAGGTGTCCTGCTATTAACCCTTGTCTGAAAGCCGTTACCAGAAGCTTAAAGAGCATAGAAAATGGTCTATAAGAACAGAATTACTTTACATATTTTAAATGTATCACAGACTGCTGTGTGAAAGCTTGGAAATCAATTTACTAAAATACTCTCACCAATTTTGATATTAAAGGGATAAGAACTCTTCGTTTTGTCCAAAAAATAAATTTTCCTGGAGTAAACAACAATATTCCCATACTAACCGATGGTTAATGAATCTATTTTTACATTCAAAGTTAGTCCCTTGTTTTTTTCTAAAAAGTTTGTTTTTTTGTTAAAGTCTCTTAAGAGAGTATAACAGAGTATAGCCATCAATGGAGGTCACGGGGTCTGAAGACAAACTAAGATATCAGAATAATAGCTATAACTGCTGTTTTGTCGTAAAACAGAATATATTATATTTCTATGAGTTATTTACAATGGTTTTTATTGTGAAATATAGATCTCATACGAAGAGTTATTATCCCTTTAATGTGAAGGATTTAAAAATATGGTAATGCATTTTTTCTTTAGAGTTTTATTAATTGTCCCGAATTCGCAATGTGTAAATGTCTATTTTCGTCTTTGGATGTACCTTTTTATATCCCATAGGACTCCAAGGCACATTTTACTAAGCACCGAATTGCTAAATTAAAGTCAATTTTTGACATCACTGACCCCAATGGAGATGGCATAGTCACTAAAGAGGAATACATCGATGCAACAACAGAGCGAGCTGGAAAGGTCTTGGAATCCTGGCGAGCCAAAGCCGTATATGGTAAAATGTCCAAACTGTATCTATATTGGTTTTCTAACGAAAATACCAACTTTAAGACATCTATAACATTCGAGGAATGGCTTCCGGCTGTTAAGAAGGAGCTTGGTTATTCACGCGAAGAGCTCTTCCGGGACTCCTGGGAATGGTTTCACATATTTGACCTCGACTGCAATGACAAACTGACTTTAGATGAATATTCCAACTTTCTTTTTGTAATGCGCAACAAAACCCCTGTTCAAGACGTATTTAAAGGTATTGACCATGATGAAAATGATATCCTTGATGATGAAGAATTTACAAGCGCATTCCATCATGCATTTTTTGATGAAAAGGCTAATCCCAGTGAAATGGTATTAGGCCCCCGAAATTAACGATGTAAACTGAAGTGAAGAAGCATTTCATTAAAGCTAGTCCATATCTCTTTCATTTATCAAACTTGTCACTACTGGTATCTCTGTGTATCTCTACACTATATTTATAACATTCAATAACAATATTGTTATGTCACACTTGAGACATAGGCTGTTAAGTGGATGTTTTGGTTTCGGTTGATTGTCATATTAATCTAGGATGAATGCTCCTTTTTTTCTTTTCACTTACAATTGTAGAAGAACATATTCAGTAGAGCAAAAATACTATTCATAGTTATGTTCAGTTTCCAAATTTTCCGATGGACCAAGGTGTACTATCAATGTCGTTAAAAAAAGACGTGTTCCCCATGCAAAATATAGAAAAAGTGACTCAAAATGATATACATACGGGAAAGGGATAAACGTTTTACCATACAGCAAACACAGAAGGGAGTTTTGACCCTCAGGATTGTCAGGAGTTTGAGTTTATCCAAAAAATTAGTTGTACGCCATTTTGGTTCCATGGCAAGATCGAAGGGATTGAGTGGAATGTGTTCTCCAATACTAAGATATGACTTTGATCTTCTTTATTAATGGTCAGTCGAACAATTTTCCAGAATATGAATAAATATCATTCATTTATGACTTTTGTTTGTAACATTTTGCAGATTGCAGTAGGTGTAACACTTTTTTGGTGTGAGAGCTACATATGATATATGGCATTAGGTAGAAATCACTATCAAAAAGTTGCGTTCTCCAAAACAAATATTTCACTTTTATTCTCTCTGTAATTGGTCAGTTGTACAATCCAGAATATAAATAAATCTCATTGTTTATGACTTTTTCTTGTAACATTTCGCGGATTGCTATAGGGGTAATGCTACTTTTGTATAGGAGTAACACAAGATATATGGTATTATGTGGAATAGATATGTTTTATCCTTGATATGCCATTCTGTCGACAAAATGCTACTCACTAAACAAACGTGTATTCCAGTCTGCAGTCAAATCTTTTCATTTATTCTAGAATTTAAAAAAGCCACAATAACTTAATAGCATCGTTTTTGTCCTGGCAGCCCACATTGCAATTAAGTTCCACGCTTACATTTGAAAATAAAGAAAAGTTCAACTTGCAATTGTGAAATTAAAAGGGGGTATCGTATTTTTAAATGCGGAATAGCTGTTATCACATTGAAGGCAATAATACATTATTGGGTCTTAATTATTTTTATAAATTTATCAGACAAAACACTGCCTTATTAGAAGAGTTGGAAAACCAAGCGGTAAGGTACGTGTAGTGCGTCTCGCAGTCTGAATGTGCTTAAAACACACCTTGGCAAATTATATGGATACGCGTGATTAGTGAGGGTAAATTGAATGAATCTGATCTGACCTGGCTACGGTTACCACTGAAATGTCTTTATACATGTACCTCTAATATTATGTCCCTTCATGAAAGGGATATATTTTTGAACATGCAGTAGACATACGAATAATACTGATATAGATAACTTTTTTCAGAGACCTCGCCAGGGTAAAAATCATAGACATGTCAGTCATGAAGCACAGAGTCATGCTGCTGTTGTTGGTGGTTGAGAGCATAGTCTCTACCTATAGTGTAAAGGTAGGTCCACACAGGTGTCCTGCTAATAACCTTTGTCTGAAAGCCTTGCCAGAAGCTTAAAGATCATAGGGATATGGTCTATAAAAACAAAGTCACATTACATTATTTACATGCATCACAGACTGAGGCATGTGAGCTTAGAGATAGATTTACACGTACCATAAGTGAAAGTGTGTTTCATATTAACTTACAGGAAGTAGGACTTAAATTATGACAGTTTTTTAAAGATTTTTTTTTAAATTCTCAGTGTGTATCTTTCTATTTATCGCATTTGAATACACCTTCTTATTTCCCGCAGGACTCCAAGGGATATTTTACCAAGCATTGGATTGCTAAGTTTAAGTCATTCTTCAACATCACTGACCCCAATGGAGATGGCGTAGTCACTAAAAAGGAATACATCGATGCAACAGCAAAGCGAGCTGGAAAAGTCTTGGAATCCTGGCGAGCTAAGGCCATATATGGTATTATGTCCGAACTGTATCTATATTGGTGGTCTAACAAAAATACCAATTATAAGACATCCATGACATTCGAAGAATTGCTCCCAGCTTTCGAGAAGGAGCTCGGTAATTCAAGCGAACAGGTGTTCCGTGACTCCTGGGATTGGTTTCACACATTTGACCTCGACTGCAATGACAAGCTGACAGTAGATGAGTATTCCAAGTTCCTTTTTGTAATCCGCAACAAGGCCCCTGTTCAAGACATATTTAAAGTCATTGACCATGATGAGAATGGTATCCTAGATGGTGAAGAATTCACAAACGCATTCCATCATGCATTTTTTGACCAAAAGTCCAATCCCGATGAAATGATATTAGGCTCCCGAAATTGACAAAGTAAGCTGAAGTGAAGAAGCACTTCAGTTATAGCCTTTTTCCCTATAAGCTAGTTCATATCTTTTTCATTTTTCAAACCTGTCACTACTGGTATCTCTGTGTATTTCTACACTATATATTTATAACATTCAATAACAATATTGTTATGTTACACTTGATACATAGGTTCTTAAGTGGGGCTTTTGGTTTCGGTTTATTGTCAGATTAATCTAGGATGAATGTTCCTCTTTTTCTTTTCACTTCCGATTGTAGAAAAACATATTCAGTAGAGCAAAATAAAATATAGTACATTTGTATTCATACCTGTGTTCAATTTCCAAACTTTTCTGATAGACCAAGGTGTATGATCAATGTCGTAAATAAAAAAGGACGTTTTCCCCTTGCAAAATATAGATAGAAGTGACTCAAAATGATGTTCATACGTGAAAGAGATAAAAGTTTTACCATACAGCAAACACAGAAGGGACTTTTGACTCTCAGGATTGTCAGAAGTTTGAGTTTATCCAAAAAATTAATTGTACTCCATTTTGGTACCATGGCAAGATCGAAACGCATAGACTGCGTTCTCCAATACTAACTTTGATCCTCTTTATTAATGGTCAGTCGAACATTCTTCCAGAATATGAATAAATATCATTTATTTATAACTTTTGTCTGTAACATTGCAGTAGGTGTAACGCTTTTTTGGTGTGAGAGCTACAGACGATATACGACATTAGGTAGAAATCACTATTAAAAAGTTGCGTTCTCCAAAACAAATATGTGACTTTGATTCTGTCTATAATTGGTCAGTTGAACAATCTTCCAGAATATGAAAAAATATCATTTGTGTATGACTTTTTGTTGTAACATTTCACGGATTGCCGTAGGGGTAATGCTGCTTTGGTATTGGAGTAACATAAGATACATGGTATTAGGTGGAATAGGTATATTGCCATTCTGTCGATAAAATGCTACTCAGTCGTGTATTCCAGTCTGCAGTTACATCTGTACATTTATTTTAGAATGTATAATGCATCTTTTTTGTCCTGGCAGCCCACATGGCAATTATGTTCCATGCTTACATTTGGAAATAAAGAAATGTTCAACTTGTAATTGTGAAATTGAAAGGGGATGCATATTCAAATACGGGATAGCAGTTATCACACTGAATGCATTATTGGGTCTTTAACAGACAATATTCCCTTTAGGCTTGATATATCAGAAAAAACACCGCCGTATTAGAAGAGTTGAAAAACCAAACGGTAAGGTACGGGTAGTGCGTTTTGCAGCTTGAATGTGCTCAAAACATACCTTGGTAAAGTCTGTATACGTGTGATTAGTGAGGGTAAATTAAATGAATCTGATTTGACCTGGCTACGGTAACCACTGAAATGTCTTTATACCACTAATATTTTAAATATTTGTCCTTTCATGAAAGGGGCATATTTTTGATCATGCAGTAGACATAGGAGGGAGTTTCGGCTCTTTGAATTGTCAGGCAATTGGGTTGTTCTAAATGTACCACACATAAGTTAAGACAGAATATTTTTTAAAGCATGCCTAATTGTATGCGCGTGGGGTGCGTTCTCTTATACAGAGGATACTGAACGAAAAATACTGAAATGTGGCTTTGACAGTGTGCTGCCAAGAAAAGAAATATCAGCGAACAAACACTGCTAGAAGCATTAGCGTGTAATTTGTTTTCTCTATTTTCACTTGACAACCCGCGTGAGTAAGTAGCTCTGTGTTTACATCAAATGAAAAAACTTTGCACCACCAACAACTTTGCAATTTTTTTTCAGAAAGCTGGCCAGGGTAAAAATCATAAACATGTCAGTCATGAAGCACAGAGTCATGCTGCTGTTGGTGGTGGTTGAAAGCATTGTGTAAAGGTAGGTCCACACAGGTGTCCTGCAGCTGCCCTTGTCTAAAAGCCATTGTCAGGAGCTAAAAGATAAGACCATAAAAAATCACATTTCATGATTTAAATACATCACTGACTGCAGCGTGCTAGCTTGAAAATCAATTTACTCGTACCATAAGTGAAACCGTATTTGATATAAACATGTAGGATTTAAGACATATCTCATGGTAAAAAAATTTTTAGGAATTTTTTCAATTGTACCGAATTTTCGTTGTGGTACTTTCTATTTTTCGTCTCAATGGTTCCAAACCTGTCCAATAGACCAAAGTGTACTATCAATGTTGTAAATCAAAAATGACTTTTTTCCCTTGAAAAATATAGGAAACTGACACAAAATGACATTCATACGTGAAAGGGATAAACATGATTTTAGGGCTTTTATTTCAAATAAATTGGAATATTTTTGCTATGTGAAGGGCTACCTTGCACTGTTAATGTGGATAATAAATACCAATTTAACAAGAGTTTAGACCAATCTTTTAAAGCAACAGTTATAATTTGAAATCAGTGCACCTCTATGGATTTTTATTTCATAGGACTCTAAGACACATTTTACTAAGCTCTGGATTGCATAATTTATAAGGATTTATTACTGGATTGGAGTTTACTACGATTATCAGGGACGAAGGTCACGGTCATACAGGGGAATAATAATAATAATAATATAACCTCAGGTCAAATTTCACGAGAAATGTAGATGTCCAGAAGATGAAAACTGTGCAAACAAGAAATATTAGCGAACAAATACTGCTAAAAGCACTACCATATAATTTTTTTTCACTTGACAACCGGCATGAAAATGTTGTTCGGTGTTTACATTATATGACAAAACTTTTTCACCTAGAAAAACTGGACGCATAGGACTTAAAATTAAATATGGGATCATCGTCTGCTATAAAACACCATTGTACCTACAACAAAACAGCAGTTCTGCGAAACAACGGATTCGACAAGACACGGTTCTAAGAGAACAGTAGGAAAACCACCTGGTAAGTCATATATGCAATGCTACATAACGGGGTCGGTAGTCAAATACATGTAGTTACTATTATTTGTTTACATTATCCGTATCCACAGTCAAGATCTAGTTGATCTAGTCTAGACAGATGTAGTTGATAACGGTGCCTACGTATGGTACACACCACAGGGCAATAGAAGTGTCACCCCCTGAATCAGAGAAATCAAAGTTATAATGCCTGTTCTACTTATAACGTGACTAATGAGTATAAAACCGCTGTACCATGGAATTGTATTGTTGGTATTTTTGTGAAATTTTATGTTAATAAAATGATACCAGGAGCTTATCATTCCACATCCATTTATGTCCCCCAAAGTATTGGTTCAGTAGGGTCGACACTTCTTTTGTCCAATGTGTGTACTTTGGTGATAGAGTCTGATGGGGACAAAAATTTGGTAAAGCCGATTTAAAAGATGATGCAGTGGTTATAATGAGGGGGAGGGGCGTGTGACACCTCCTAGACATAGGAATTGTACTGATATGCGTTTTTTGGTTTTCAGAAACCTGGCCTGGTAAAAATCATAGACATGTCAGTCATGAAACACAGAGTCATGCTGCTGTTGGTGGTGGTTGAAAGCATTGTGTATACAAATGGTGTAAAGGTAGGCCTACACAGATGTCATGCTGTTAACACAGAAAAATGGTCTATAATAATAATCACATTACATAATTTATATGCATAATAAACTGCAATATGCGAGCTTGGAAAGCAATTTACTCGCACCATAAATAAAACTGCCTTGATATTAACGTGAAGGATTTAAGAATATGGTAATTCTTTTTTTTTTTTTTAGAATTTTATCAATTGTCCCGTATTCACAGTGTGTAAATTCCTATTTTCGTCTTTGGGTGTACCCTTTTATATCCCGTAGGACTTTAAGGCACATTTTACTAAACACCGGATTGCTAAATTAAAGTCAGTTTTTAGCATCACTGACCCCAACGGAGACTGTGTAGTCACTAAAAAGGAATACATCGATGCAACAGCAAAGCGAGCTGGAAAAGTCTTGGAATCCTGGCGAGCTAAGGCCATATATGGTATTATGTCCGAACTGTATCTATATTGGTGGTCTAACAAAAATACCAACTTTAAGACATCCATGACATTCGAAGAGTTGCTCCCAGCTTTCGAGAAGGAGCTCGGTAATTCAAGCGAACAGGTGTTCCGTGACTCCTGGGATTGGTTTCACACATTTGACCTCGACTGCGATGACAAGCTGACAGTAGATGAGTATTCCAAGTTCCTTTTTGTAATCCGCAACAAGGCCCCTGTTCAAGACATATTTAGAGTCATTGACCATGATGAGAATGGTATCCTAGATGGTGAAGAATTCACAAACGCATTCCATCATGCATTTTTTGACCAAAAGTCCAATCCCGATGAAATGATATTAGGCTCCCGAAATTGACAAAGTAAGCTGAAGTGAAGAAGCACTTCAGTTATAGCCTTTTTCCCTTTAAGCTAGTTCATATCTTTTTTCATTTTTCAAACCTATCACTACTGGTATCTCTGTGTATTTCTACACTATGTTTATAACATTCAATAACAATATTGTTATGTTACACTTGATACATACATGTAGGTTCTTAAGTGGGGCTTTTGGTTTCGGTTTATTGTCAGATTAATCTAGGATGAATGTTCCTCTTTTTCTTTTCACTTCCGATTGTAGAAAAACATATTCAGTAGAGCAAAATAAAATATAGTACATGTGTATTCATACCTGTGTTCAATTTCCAAACTTTTCCGATAGACCAAGGTGCACGATCAATGTCGTTAATAAAAAAGGACGTGTTCCCCTTGCAAAATATAGAAAAAAAAGTGACTCAAAATGACATTCATACCTGAAAGGGATAAACATTTGACCATACAGCAAACACAGAAGGGAGTTTTGACCCTCAGGATTGTCAGAAGTTTGAGTTTATCCAAAAAATTAATTGTACTCCATTTTGGTACCATGGCAAGATCGAAACGCATAGACTGCGTTCTCCAATACTAACTTTGATCCTCTTTATTAATGGTCAGTCGAACATTCTTCCAGAATATGAATAAATATCATTTATTTATAACTTTTGTCTGTAACATTGCAGTAGGTGTAACGCTTTTTTGGTGTGAGAGCTACAGACGATATACGACATTAGGTAGAAATCACTATTAAAAAGTTGCGTTCTCCAAAACAAATATGTGACTTTGATTCTGTCTATAATTGGTCAGTTGAACAATCTTCCAGAATATGAAAAAATATCATTTGTGTATGACTTTTTGTTGTAACATTTCACGGATTGCCGTAGGGGTAATGCTGCTTTGGTATTGGAGTAACATAAGATACATGGTATTAGGTGGAATAGGTATATTGCCATTCTGTCGATAAAATGCTACTCAGTCGTGTATTCCAGTCTGCAGTTACATCTGTACATTTATTTTAGAATGTATAATGCATCTTTTTTGTCCTGGCAGCCCACATGGCAATTATGTTCCATGCTTACATTTGGAAATAAAGAAATGTTCAACTTGTAATTGTGAAATTGAAAGGGGATGCATATTCAAATACGGGATAGCAGTTATCACACTGAATGCATTATTGGGTCTTTAACAGACAATATTCCCTTTAGGCTTGATATATCAGAAAAAACACCGCCGTATTAGAAGAGTTGAAAAACCAAACGGTAAGGTACGGGTAGTGCGTTTTGCAGCTTGAATGTGCTCAAAACATACCTTGGTAAAGTCTGTATACGTGTGATTAGTGAGGGTAAATTAAATGAATCTGATTTGACCTGGCTTCGGTAACCACTGAAATGTCTTTATACCACTAATATTTTAAATATTATGTCCTTTCATGAAAGGGGCATATTTTTGATCATGCAGTAGACATAGGAGGGAGTTTCGGCTCTTTGAATTGTCAGGCAATTGGGTTGTTCTAAATGTACCACACATAAGTTAAGACAGAATATTTTTTAAAGCATGCCTAATTGTATGCGCGTGGGGTGCGTTCTCTTATACAGAGGATACTGAACGAAAAATACTGAAATGTGGCTTTGAAAGTGTGCTGCCAAGAAAAGAAATATCAGCGAACAAACACTGCTAGAAGCATTAGCGTGTAATTTGTTTTCTCTATTTTCACTTGACAACCCGCGTGAGTAAGTAGCTCTGTGTTTACATCAAATGAAAAAACTTTGCACCACCAACAACTTTGCAATTTTTTTTCAGAAAGCTGGCCAGGGTAAAAATCATAAACATGTCAGTCATGAAGCACAGAGTCATGCTGCTGTTGGTGGTGGTTGAAAGCATTGTGTAAAGGTAGGTCCACACAGGTGTCCTGCAGCTGCCCTTGTCTAAAAGCCATTGTCAGGAGCTAAAAGATAAGACCATATAAAATCACATTTCATGATTTAAATACATCACTGACTGCAGCGTGCTAGCTTGAAAATCAATTTACTCGTACCATAAGTGAAACCGTATTTGATATAAACATGTAGGATTTAAGACATATCTCATGGTAAAAAATTTTTTAGGAATTTTTTCAATTGTACCGAATTTTCGTTGTGGTACTTTCTATTTTTCGTCTCAATGGTTCCAAACCTGTCCAATAGACCAAAGTGTACTATCAGTGTTGTAAATCCAAAATGACTTTTTTCCCTTGAAAAATATAGGAAACTGACACAAAATGACATTCATACGTGAAAGGGATAAACATGATTTTAGGGCTTTTATTTCAAATAAATTGGAATATTTTTGCTATGTGAAGGGCTACCTTGCACTGTTAATGTGGATAATAAATACCAATTTAACAAGAGTTTAGACCAATCTTTTAGAGCAACAGTTATAATTTAAAATCAGTGCACCTCTATGGATTTATATTTCATAAGACTCCAAGACACATTTTACTAAGCTCTGGATTGCATAATTTATAAGGATTTATTACTGGATTGGAGTTTACTACGATTATCGGGGACGAAGGTCACGGTCATACAGGGGAATAATGATAATAATAATATAACCTCAAGTCAAATTTCACGAGAAATGTAGATGTCCAGAAGATGAAAACTGTGCAAACAAGAAATATTAGCGAACAAATACTGCTAAAAGCACTACCATATAATTTTTTTTCACTTGACAACCGGCATGAAAATGTTGTTCGGTGTTTACATTATATGACACTTTTCACCTAGAAAAACTGGACGCATAGGACTTAAAATTAAATATGGGATCATCGTCTGCTATAAAACACCATTGTACCTACAACAAAACAGCAGTTCTGCGAAACAACGGATTCGACAAGACACGGTTCTAAGAGAACAGTAGGAAAACCAGCTGGTAAGTCATATATGCAATGCTACATAACGGGGTCGGTAGTCAAATACATGTAGTTACTATTATTTGTTTACATTATCCGTATCCACAGTCAAGATCTAGTTGATCTAGTCTAGACAGATGTAGTTGATAACGGTGCCTACGTATGATACACACCACAGGACGATAGAAGTGTCACCCCCTGAATCAGAGTAATCAGAGTTATAATGCCTGTTCTACTTATAACGTGACTAATGAGTATAAAACCGCTGTACCATGGAATTGTATTGTTGGTATTTTTGTGAAATTTTATGTTAATAAAATGATACCAGGAGCTTATCATTCCACATCCATTTATGTCCCCCAAAGTATTGGTTCAGTAGGGTCGACACTTCTTTTGTCCAATGTGTGTACTTTGGTGATCGAGTCTGATGGGGACAAAAATTTGGTAAAGCCGATTTAAAAGATGATGCAGTGGTTATAATGAGGGGGAGGGGCGTGTGACACCTCCTAGACATAGGAATTGTACTGATATGCGTTTTTTGTTTTCAGAAACCTGGCCAGGGTAAAAATCATAGACATGTCAGTCATGAAACACAGAGTCATGCTGCTGTTGGTGGTGGTTGAAAGCATTGTGTATACAAATGGTGTAAAGGTAGGCCTACACAGATGTCCTGCTATTAACACAGAAAAATGGTCTATAATAATAATCACATTACATAATTTATATGCATAATAAACTGCAATATGCGAGCTTGGAAAGCAATTTACTCGCACCATAAATAAAACTGCCTTGATATTAACGTGAAGGATTTAAGAATATGGTAATTCTTTTTTTTTTAGAATTTTATCAATTGTCCCGTATTCACAGTGTGTAAATTCCTATTTTCGTCTTTGGGTGTACCCTTTTATATCCCGTAGGAATTTAAGGCACATTTTACTAAGCACCGGATTGCTAAATTAAAGTCAGTTTTTAGCATCACTGACCCCAACGGAGACGGTGTAGTCACTAAAGAGGAATTCATTGATGCAACAGCAAAGCGAGCTGGAAAAGTCTTGGAATCCTGGCGAGCTAAAGCAGTATATGGTATTATGTCCGAACTGTATCTATATTGGTGGTCTAACGAAAATACCAACTTTAAGACATCAATAACATTCGAAGAATGGCTTCCGGCTATTGAGAAGGAGCTCGGTGATTCAAGCGAACAGGTGTTCCGGGACTCCTGGGATTGGTTTCACACATTTGACCTCGACTGTGATGACAAACTGACTGTAGATGAGTATTCCAACTTCCTGTTTGTAATCCGCAACACGGCCCCTGTTCAAGACATATTTAAAGTGGTTGACCATGATGAGAATGGTATTCTTGAAGGTGAAGAATTTACAAACGAATTCCATCATGCATTTTTTGATCAAAAGTCCAATCCCGATGAACTGATATTAGGCTCCCGAAATTGATGATGTAAGCTAAATGAAGAAGCATTTCGGCTGTAACCCTTTTCCTATAAGCTAACTATTAACTTTTCCATTTTTCAAATCTGCCACAGCTTTTTAGGTGTATTTCTAAACTATATCATAACAATTATTTATAATATTGTTTATGCTACACGTGAAGCGTAGGTTGTAAAGTGCGGCTTCGGTTTACTGTCATAGGGGGATGTTTCTCCTTTTTCCTTTATGTTCTGGTTGTAGTGCTAAATACTCAGTCGAATTAAATAAAATATTTGAATTCATAGTTTTGTTCAATTGTAATTAACTCCTATCTTAAAGAAGGTTTCTAAATATGTTCAATTGACAAACAATGCCGTCGATCAAAATGGACCTGTTCCCCTTGTAAATATATATTCCTTGCCCCACTTCTGACAGTTCCTCAAAATCGGTTCATAACTTTTTGAGTTATGTTGATGACAGACAGACAGACAAACAAACAGACAAACAGGGGTGAAAACATAACCTCATTGGCGGCGGTAATAAGTTATAACTTTCATGTGCCATTCTGTCAACAAAATGCTACTCAGTAAACGTGTATTCGAGTCTGCAGTCACATATGTACATTTATTCTAGAATGAGTAGAGCCACAATAACTAAATAGCATCTTTTTTGTCCTGGAAGCCCACATGGCAATCAAGTTCCATGCTATCATTTGGAAATAAAAATATGTTCAACTAGCAATTGTAAAATTGAAAGGGGATGCTCCTCTAAATACGGGATAGCTGTTATCATATTGAAGGCATTATTGGGTCTTTAACAGTTTATATTCCCTCCGGGCTTGATATATCACACAAAACACTGCCGTATTAGAAGATTTGAAAAAGCCAAGGTATATGTAGTGCGTTTCGCAGTGTGTATGTGCTCAAAACACACCTTGGTAAAGTGTCTATTTGAGTTATGTTGATGACAGACAAACAAACAGACAAACAGGGGTGAAAACATAACCTCCTTGGCAGAGGTTATTATTCAAATCTTATTTAATAATGAAAGACAGTTCGTTTTAAAAGTGCATTTAATAGAGGAGTGAAAGACATATCCCATTTGCGGTATTTTATGGACTAAAGAGGGGCATTTTTCATATTCTATATATCCTTTACTTAAATATCTGAATGCAAATATAAAACTATCAATGTCTCCTGCACCATGCGCAATCCAAATATCATGTCAAGATTTGACAGGGTGCAGGGGAGTACAGGTACATAATGCATAATACATATAAACAACCAAGCAAATTTTATTGATTGTGAAAGAGTACGTAAAGCAACTGTGGATAGAGGTGAAGCAATGAATTTATTAAGTGGCATGCATTAGTTAAACAAGACATGTTATATTACTATAAGTAGTAATAAGGCTAAAATCTATTGATATTGTAAAATTTTCATCTTCAGGTGGCCTAGAGAAAAGTATAAAAAACTGTCTGTTACACCTTATTTTAAGTCAGTTTGGCAAAAATATATTAGGATACTCGCATCGAGCAGTTTTATTATAATTCGTGTAGCAGAATGTGCATGCGTGGGTGTGAGTATATTATATTTTCTTTATCTATGTATTCAGTATTTTGTATCTGGTGTGAAAGAAAAAAAAATATTGTTCAGCCGAAAAGCAGTAAAATTAAGTCATATGTATGTGTGATGTGCATTGCATTGTCTGTAGGATGTCTTTATAGAACGCGATACATGTAAATGATGCCAGTATGGATATCGGCAAAATACCCATCTTTCTTCTGTACATCTACTTTACTCCAAAGTCTGTTGTCTTCGTGTATCTTCAGCCAGTCGTCCCAGCTCTTGCCGTCATACCCACAGTCTGGGATGTGTATTTCCCTTGTTGCTATGACGATATATCCACCTGTTTAAATACGAGATATATTATCAATACCATCAATTGGTCGCAGGGCTATATGTTACTATCAGTTATTACCTACATGGACATTTAAGATGAGAATGCCTTCAATTCAGTGACACCATCATGTGCCTGCGGAGTCGCTATATAAATACCGACACATGTAGTGAGCACAATAAATATTAAAACCACGAAGCACTAAAGAGGATCATATAATCGCAGAACTTAATTAAGATACTACCATAATTTATAATCTCCATAAAGCATTTTGGGGGAGATATACGCGTATTTCCTAACATACCAGATTTCGTGATCCGAATCAGTTCTGGAAGACAGCTTGCATTGGCATTGCCCTTCGCCACAGTACCAACACACACCACACAGTCGTAATGGTCTGGAAATCAGTTTAATTAATGCATTGTTTTGCATAAAGTCACCAAAGCTGTACTGTGTATACCACGGAAGTTTACCTTCAGCATATTCTGCTTTATGTCTCGAATTCTGTCATAGAGAATATAAAGATGTAACCAAGGAAACTGATCAATTAATGAAGCCGATGCTGCAGCGAGTAAATTGACTCCCTTGTAAGCTACACTTGAATGGAAAAATATGATGAAGGTTTGCATCACTGCTTAATTGACGCATTTGAAACTACAACTAACACAATTTATGCAGTGCACCTGAATCAATATCCAGTCTGTTCGGTCCTAGCCAATCGCAGATACGCCTCTTGTAAACTCCCTTTTTATTGGCTACATCTAGCATCCCCTGACTTCCGTCAAGTGCATCCAGGTTTTTAAATCCCAGTTTCTGAAGCTGAAAATATTTTTTTAAATCTTAACTAAGAAAAATCTCAGATTATTCTATTTGGTGTCAAGTCACAATATATAAACCGCCAACGTCCAGATGGAAGTTTCCAATGGAGCGAAAAAGAATAATGAAAACGGAGGTATATTCTTGTCTGAAGAGCCTATATACTAACTCGAAGTTTTAAATAATTATTTAGCCAAAAGAGTACATACTTCTTCCCCGACAAGGCCGGAACCCGCCCCAGCGTCCAATATCAGAGCATCTTTGTTTTCTCCGAGCAACAGAGCGACTGACTGTGCACTCATCTCTGCCCCTTTGTAAAGAGAACCCTGTAACAAAGGATTGGTTTGTATCATCATTTATTCCCTACAATTCTGTCTATGAATTGGTTTATCTTCATTTGTTGCTTTTGACGTGAAAGTTGTGTGAATGTATCTGAACCCGTCTTGCAGAGAAAATTGTGCAGTCCGGTGAACTTTTTGTATATCCTTAAGGAAATTAAACTATGGCATAATGCTGACTGTCATATAAGTAGCATCCAGATTTTAATGTCAACTAATAAAAGTGCATATCAAATACAACAATACTGAGAACACTTCACATTGTTGTAAATGCAAGTTTTCAGTTTCAGAAATATTTTTGTTAGCACAAGTGTATCGACCTCTTTTATATTCTTGGACTTCGGCTGCTGTAAATGGGATCAAAAAGCTGTACATTACCATGCTTTTGTCATAATCTGCCGCCCACTTGTCGTAGATATTGGCCAACTCCTCTCTGCTGTTTCCATTCTGGGTTGCTGCAGCGATGCAAGTCCATAAATCCCCTTGGTTTGCTGTAGACATTTTTTACAGAATCCTGAAATGCATATGTTCACTCATTTATATGCTTATATAATATGTGTTCACTGCTTTGATATTACTTACAGTGTCTCCCTGTCCCAGCATCTGCATTATACTTACCATGCTAGAGATATAGGCCTACTACAAACATTTTTGTGAGAAGACATACGAATTTAATTTTAAGGCAACGTCATAAGAACACTAGTGCAATAACTAATTACTGCAACTTCACTACAACAAAACAACAACAACAACAGTAATAATAATAATAATAATAATAATAATAATAATAATAATAATAATAATAATAATAAATATAAGGGGAATTCAGACTAAGAATTGTGTTGAATCAGCAGAAGTGTGGTGTCAATTTCCCGTACACCCATATCACCCTCCCCCTATTTTGACAATGACAAACTGTATGATGAATGAAATTTACTGCTAGAAATAGTACTTTCCACACCGCTGACCACGACCAGTGGCATGTTTCACGTGCTGGTACGTTTTATAAAACTGGTTCAAAACTGACCTTTGCCTACGTGTGCTTTGATGTTGTAAGTTGAGAATCGGGTATGAACTTTCCGCAATATGTCAAGTTGGCACTTAAATTACTGCAGCTATGCAGTCAATGGTGCATATGACCTGTAACTCTTTTTTGTAGGTTGTTACGGGTCACCTAATCACTGATACTCTGGCAGTGTGGAATATTTCAGATACGCAACCCTACTGCTCATATGTATCACATCTAATATACCCTTACACTTGAACAACACCTGGGCATATTTGAATTCAGATAAGTAATGTGTTATTATGACAGATGGTGTCTTGATTGCACAGTTAACCAAGACATCGATTACAGTACCCACCTTATGCTCTTGTTTAAAATGCGATGTGACTACTGACGTGTCAGGTCACGTGACGTCTGCAATATGGGGCCACAGTTCCCTGAGGATGTGATAAAGGACGAAACGTCGGAGTCTCTGCATAATATATACCAGATCTACGTAAGTATCCAGTACGAATGCAAAATGTTGTATGGGTCCGTCATTGACAATAGGTTTTAGAATGATGTTTAAAGAAGGAATCTTTCATGTTCGGTTTGTTTTATTTTTTTTTATTGTAATTAGATATTTGTTAAATATGTACATCTCGATTTTATGTGATGTCGTGTGTGTTACATGTAATTTAATATAAATGTGTGTGTGTGTCTGCATGTTCGAGCGTGAGAGAGAGAGAGAGAGAGAGAGAGGGAGGGGAGGGCAGTTGTACAGGAGAAATCGATGTCACACATCCTTTTATTTTGTTGAAACTTAGTCAAAATGTGTAAAGTGTGATGTTATGCCAAACATTGTATCTGAAAAGTCAACAAGTATGATGTCAGAAAATTTTGTCAGTATAAATAAAAAGGATTTTGTAGTTAATGCAGAATTAGCAGCTGTATCAGTAAATGGAAGTCCTGACAAGGCACATGCAGTGCTGTGCCACAGGTTCAGATAAGAAGGCCAACTAGAGTAACGAAAACATGTTGAAAGATTTCGAGAAGTAGCTGTTTTTTTTTTTTGTTCACTTTATGTAGATAAAAATATAAAGGGTTTAAGAACATGTCGTTTATACATACACTGTTAGCTTACAATAATGTTAAACCAGATCAGTAGGTAAGGTTTGAGGAGATTAGTCGTTTTTGGAAATTAAGCTGCTGGATTTTACTGTACCTTGATCTACATTAATACATTTTATATAGTGTCACTCTGTGGACTTCACTGCAGAGGTGTATCATTAATATCCAGCAATTCGTGATATGTTCATTTCAGTGTTTTGCAAGATGGCAGCCGCAAACAGAGAAGAAGTATTGGCCAAGGCCACTCGTGCAAACACGGCGACCAACAGCTTAGAAGAGACCTTGGAACTCTACCGTCAGTGGGCGCCTTTGTATGATAAAGACCAAGAGGTAATTATTCCAATTATACCCAATGATAAAGTAAAGGATATTAAGGAGCAGTATTAAAACAGGATAGACAAATCCGCATTGACGCGGAATGATACAATGACACAACTTAAACTAACGAAAGAAAAAATTATTATTTTACAGGACTTCCCGTCCAAGGGACCAGGTATGGTTGCCCGGGCAGTCGACCTGTTATTTGGCGACAACAAAGATGTTTTGATATTGGACGCTGGAGCAGGCACTGGGGTGTCTGGGAAAGAGGTACGTGTAAGATCTCTCTCTCTCTCTCTAGATGTATACATACATCTTAATCCGTCCCAGTTTGGAAGTACAGGGCAAAGACCACAGCTCCCCAGAAGCCTTAGTAAGTGCTTTATTCAACTACGGTAATGAGAGACTGTCGGTTTTATTTCTTCTCTTCATCCTAACGGCATGGTGACTTCTACTGTGGAGATCCGTCTCCGTTTTATTTCTATTGGTAAAACAATGGTTGTCCGGAATCTTGATAAATCTCGGTAAATCAGGAAAATTATTATTAGATGCATTTCATTTTACTCACGTAAAAGAAACGTACTGGTTGCACTGATGATGGGTTCAAGTCTAAGGCCAAGGATTTGCAAATTTTAATAGTGTGGAACTTTACTTTACAGCTTCAAAAACTCGGTTTCTCAAACCTGGAGGCTCTTGACGGGTGCCAGGCGATGTTAGATATAGCCAATCAGAAAGGGTATTACAAAAGGACTATTTGTGATTTGTTAGGATCAAACAGACTGGATATTGATTCAGGTGATTCAAAATGTGTTTTACATAGTTTCCTACTTGACACAGAATAAAAAGGAAACAACGTTATTTGAATGTGGGTACGTAGTAATAGAGAGGTCTTCAGCCAAATTAACTACGCTCGTTTGAACGGGTCATGTATTACCGTTCTTTTGTTTTTGCGCGATATTGAATCCATATAGACAAAGCCATAGCCTTCGCCCTGGACCGCCTATATATAGGGTGAATTTTTTTTTGTAACATATAGGCCTTCTGGAGTCGACGGATACCATTATATACATGTACTAAATTACTATTTCGTATCGGAGTTACTGTTATACTTTTAGTGTTCTTTTAGTTAAATTACGATATGTAAATATTGTAGAGAACAAGGGATTCAAAATGCAGTCGTTTCATTTACATACTAGTAAGTATCTTAACTGGAAATAGACGGGCGGTACGTACATGTAAGCTTAGTCGCTCTATAAATGACATGTCCCGCACGAAAATGCAGTAGTATCGAAATAGCAAAAAAGCATTAACGCAGTAGTGGTGTAGAGCATATTTGCAGTAGAAATGCAGCATAACCTACTGCAATTCTACTCCAAAAAGTACATAGGTTTGTACAGAGAGGAGCATAAATGCAGTAGATTAGCAGCATGATAGAAGCATGTTTCAAATATGCTAATTAGGTCCCAAATTGAAGCAGATTTGAAGCATGTTTGCAGTATGATTGCAGTAGTCTACTGCGCTGGAGTATCTACTGCGTTTTCTTGCGGGGTTACTCATCGGGCTGGTGAGTTTGCAGTAGAAATGCAGCATAGCCTACTGCAATTCTACTCCAAAAAGTACATAGGTTTGTACAGAGAGGAGCATAAATGCAGTAGATTAGCAGCATGATAGAAGCATGTTTCAAATATGCTAATTAGGTCCCAAATTGAAGCAGATTTGAAGCATGTTTGCAGTATGATTGCAGTAGTCTACTGCGCTGGAGTATCTACTGCGTTTTCTTGCGGGGTTACTCATCGGGCTGGTGAGTTGCCTTTTACAAAAATATTCCAGTGAGAAACTAGTCTGTTTCCTTTATAATTTTTATTACAACTTTGAAATGTCTTAGGTCATTATGACTGCGTCGTATGTGTTGGCACTATGGCGGCGGGCAACGCCAATGCTGGTTGCTTGCCTGAACTTATCAGGATAACAAAATCTGGTATGGTTATTTGTACATTTATGCGTGTTTATCTGTATATTCGTGCTTCTGTTAAGGTTTGAAACACACACACACACACACACACACACACACACACACACATGCGCTATCTGTTTGGGTTAGAGAAAATATATCGTGATTGACGAACTGTTAGCATTAATACTCACACCACACTGATATTGATTTTAAATATAAAAGACGATATGCTATTCGTATCCTTCACAATGTTAAAACAAATATTAACTAATACTTATGATTCATGCATTACCTGTAGCTACCTGTTGTAAATTGTGCTGAATGGATTATCTTTACAGGCGGGTATGTTGTCATAGCAACGAGAGAGATACACATCCCAGAATGTGGATATGACGGCAAGAGCTGGGACGACTGGCTGAAGATCCACGAAGACAACGGGCTGTGGAAGAAAGTAGAGATAAAGAAAGCGGATGACTATTTTTGCGGATACAAGGGCATCGTTTATGTTTATCATATCATGTAAAGTCCAGTCCTCCACCCTTTAACTGTGATATCCGCAGATGTGGCATAAGAGAAATGTGAATTTAACAGCGTGCACTTTATCTTGTGTTAGTATATATCAACCCACTACCATACTGTTGCATTATAAAATAGAACATTCAAAAATAAAGGCTATTTTTTTCTCAGAACCCAAGATGTCACTTTTTTCGCAAATCGTTGGATTATATCTTTTTTCGTGACGTAATAGAGCACGATAAGTGCGGTTTAAGTTTTGAGTAGTCTTTGCCTTTTCAATGTCCACTGTGGAGTTGCCCCGGGTAATGTCCGACCATATGAACAGTCTTGATAAGCAGACCAGAAAGGAAGGGAGGGTATAAAAATGCAGGATTGGGTAAAGTAATAGCGGCGACAAGAGTTTTGAAATAAATAAAGAAAACAACATCTTCTTTATACTCCCACCGAGAAGACGGCAATCTCAGATGAAGGGCAGCATGACATGCAAGGTGTCTTGCCGATTAATCTATAGATTCAGTTCAAGTTTGATCTGTTGTGTAGCTGGTAAAAGAATAGAGATCAGTGCCCATCCCCGCCTAAGCATCATTAAAGAAAATTGTTGACGTTGACTTAATGGTAACCACCAGCAATAGATCGTTGTCCAATCGATCAGTTCTGCTAAACTATACCGGATTTTTTATGCAAAAGGTAATTTGCCCAGACCCAGGAGGGCCTGCATTCGTTTTCGCGCCTTCCCGATCCCGGGGCCAGCTCGTAGGTGTGGGCAGGTGACATGCCTCATCTGGGACCGGACCCAGGGGAGCCTGCATTCGTTTTCGTGTCTTCAGCATCATTAAAGAAAATTGTTGGCGTTGACTTTATGGTAACCACCAGCAATAGATCGTTGTCCAATCGATCAGTTCTGCTAAACTATACCGGATTTTTTATGCAAAAGGTAATTTGCCCGGACCCAGGGGAGCCTGGATTCGTTTTCGCGCCTTCCCGATCCCGGGGCCAGCTCGTAGGTGTGGCCAGGTGACATGCCTCATCTGGGACCGGACCCAGGGGAGCCTGCATTCGTTTTCGCGCCTTCACGATCCCGGGGCCAGCTCGCAGCTGTGTGTAGGTGGACACGCCTCATCTGGGACTCGAACTCGTGACTGCCCTCGTGACACCCGTTACCATGGTAGATGATGGGTTTAGATGTTTTAGCAGCCATGCACTCTACCGTTTGCGCCGCGAGTGCCCCTCCCACCCTCCGTGGTCACGTGATCCCTCTTATAGTAATCAAACAAAAAATTTGAAATTATTTCTATTAGCAAAAGTTACTGCGGACGTTGTGGAATTCGAACCCACGAAGGATAGTTTTCTTGTATCTCGGTCAGCGTAGTTACCACGCAGCCAGGGAGGCTTCGTTACAAGCGCTCGATCAATTGCAAACTTTCTACTTTGTCACGTATAGGGCCGGTGTAACATGAAAATCTGACTCCCATGAAAATCTGACTCCCCCAGTCAGATTTTCATAATGAAATTCTGACTCCCCCCATGAAAATTTGACTCCCCCTCCACAAAACTTCATAAATCTTATGTTATTTGAGTATATGACTGTGATCTTGTAGTATGTAAAATGGAGGATACATTGGCACTTTTTTAGTTTGCAGGTGAATATTTTCATGAAAAAATAAGAAAATTAAAAATGTGCACTTAACCGCCCATTGTCTCCCCTATGAAAAAGCTATTTATTTGATATTGGATGATCATTTCTACATCTTTCCTTTAAATTAACTTTATGAAGATTATGTTGGAAATATTTGAGAGTTTGATGGTAAACTATTGGGTGAAAAAACTAAATAAACAAGAAAAATAGAAAATTAAAAATGTGCATTTTATCACCCAATAACTCCCCTATGAAAAGGCTATCTATTAAATATTTGATGATCATTTCAACACCTTTCCTTAACTTTTACTTTATGAAGATTTTATTGGATATATTTGAAAGTTTGATGGTAAAATATTGAGTGAAAAAACAAAACAAATAATTAAAAAAAAAAAAAAAACATGAAAAATAAGAAAATTAAAAACGTGCATTTTATCATCCAATAACTCCCTATGAAAAAGCTATCTATTTAATATTTGATGATCATTTCAACACTTTTCCTTTTAGGACACTTTATGAAAACTATATTGGAAATATTAAAAGTTTGATGATAAAATAATGAGTGAAATAATGAAAAAGAAATCATGAAAATCTTCATTTTTATACTCATGAGATTTGGACTCCCATGAAGAAAAAGACCTATTTTATATTCAGTCACCATACCATTGTTTTCCACATAGTTTGCACAGAGATGTACATTTTGTTATTATTTGAAAGTTTGGTGGTGAAAATTTTGGTGAATATCTTTAAAACAAGTATTCATCTTACTACCTGTAGGTTTTGCACTTCCATGTCAAAACGCTACATTTTTAACTCAAGAAATTGGCCCCATCGCATTTTTACTGAATTCTTATATAGCATACCCAGCATTTTACCATTTAAACTTTCAAATATTTCCAATATATATTCTTCATAAAGTATCCTTAAAGGAAAGATGTCAGAATGATCATCAAATATCAAATAAATAGCTTTTTCATAGGGGAGTCATTGGGTGTTAGAATATAAATCTTTAATTTTTCTTATTTTTAATGTGTTTTTTTTTTCACCCAATTTTTTAACCATCAAACTTTCAAGTACTTTCAATATATTCCTCATAAAGTATCCTCACAGAAAAGATGTTGAAATGGTCATCAGATGTCAAATAAAAAGCTTTTTCATAGGGGAGTCTTGGGTGGTAAAATACAAATCTTTAATTTTTTTTATTTTTTCATGAAAATTTTCACCTGCAAACTAACAAAAAGTGCCAATGTGTCCTCCATTATGCATACAACAAGATCATAGTCATTTACTCAAATTAAATGAGATTTGTGAATGTTTTTTTGGGGGGAGTCAAAATTTCATAGGGGGAGTCACATTTTCATAATGAAAATCTGACTGGGGAGTCGCATTTTAAGGGAGTCAGATTTTCATGGTACACCGGGCCAGCTAGTTGTTGAGGTGAATTGACATGCGTCACCTGGGATTTGAACTCGTGCCTTGCTGTCACCATGGTTTTCTGATTGCTTGTTTTTTTGTTTTTTTTTTTTTGCAACAATTTTTTTCGCAAGCACTCTACCAACTGCGCTGTGACTGACCTACCCACCCTCCGCACCTACGAGTTTCCTCTTATAGTAATCAAACGAAAATTTTAGAAATTATTTCAAGCAAAAAAAAAAAAAAAAAAAAAAAAAAAAAAAAAAAAAAAAAAAAGAAAGAAAAATCACAGTGGAGATCTCAAGATTTGAACCCACGTCTAGCTGTGCGTAGTTCTGTAGAAGACAGCGGTGATAACACGGAAACACAGAATCTTTGGTGGTAGCAAAGGGATCAAATGGAAACTTTCTACTTTCTCACAGAGAGGGCCAGTTTCGCTGTACATGTATTAATCTGCCATAACAATCAATAGGCCGAGAGCCGTACTCACTAATTCATCCCGTACATCGATAGTCTGCAAACATGGTATTATTGTACCACCAGCGTTGGCGCTGGCGGTACACATGGTTTTAGTCCCGTCCGGATCTTTCTGCCGGCTCAGCCGCCATGTTACCGTTACCGCTTCTCCTCCTAGACGGTAAGGGCCTCCGTACCCATCTCTTGGATTTAGGTCACCAATAATCTCAACTCGTTCCACGTAAAATTTGGGCTTTGTCGGTATTGGAGTCTAGGTGTGGCACTCATTGCAATGCACCCTTGTCCAAAAATGGCAAAATTAAATGCTAATTATCTACCCTACGGAAGGAATTATGGGAAAAATTTCTACAGACGGCTTGCCAAAAGTCATATGTGTAGTTTTCAAATATGCCCTTGGATTTGACCTTTGACCTTAATTTCAAGGTCAAACGGGCCAAAATTTAAAAAAAAACGAAATTTTTTACGAAAAAAAATTATTGGCGCTGTTATTCAGACACTACAGACTTAACCAAAAATATTATTGGAAAGTGTTACCCTTTGGGTCATCTTTCATCTCCGTGAATTTGGGGTCAATCGGTGCATTTTCACGGGAGTAGCGGCCATAAGATACCGAAACTGAAAACTGTCTCTAATTCGGGAACCGTTAATGCTAGAGAACCATTCTTTTTTTGCATTTTGTAGAGCTTGTAAAGCCCAACAATAATTGTGGTCTCCGTTTTTTTGTATTCCATACGGTTTTCGAGTTACGCTGTATCAAAAAGTACATATTGGTGGTGAAGGCAAAATGTGCAGTACGGTAATGGATAATAAACTTTGAACCCCGGGAAAATAAAACATAGGGCTTAGCGAGGCAGACAACTTCTGGTAAAAAATGACATTATTTCATGAAATTTGAACATCTGGAACTTCTGAGCAACTCCCATTTCAAGAATTTCAACCAAAATGACCTTTTCTTTATTTTAATTAATTTTTTCTGTAGGAAATTTATGGCACGTTATTGTAACTCCAAAATTACAACATTTAGTCCCTTATATCTCCAAAACTGACAGAGATAGGTCCATAGTAACTATTGAATTTGAATAGGAAGTCATATACTGGCAATCTTAATGAGACCTTGAAATTGACCTTATACCTACTTTTCATCATGAATTGAACTTTTCAAATTTTGGTACCCTTTTATCTCCAAAACTGGCAGTGATAGGTCCATATTTACTATTGAAGTTGAATAGGAAGTCATATACTGGTAATCTTACTCTGACCTTGAAATTGAACTTTGACCTACTTTACACCATAAACTAAACTTTGCACCTTTTTTAATGCTTCCACTTTCAAAACTGGTAAAGATACGCCCATAGTTACTATTGAATTTGAATATCAAGTCATTATAGACAATTTACTGTGACCTTAAAATTGACCTTTGGCCTACCTTTCACCATGAACTTAACTTTGCAAATTTTGGTTCCCTTTTATCCCAAAACTGACAAAGATACGCCCATAGTTACTATTGAATTTGAATAGAAAGTCATTAGAGGCAATTTACAGTGACCTTAAAATTGACCTTTTACCTACTTTTCATCATGAATTGAACTTTACACATTTTGGTTCCCTTTTATCTCCAAAACTGGCAGAGATAGGTCCATAGTTACTATTGAACTTGAATAAGAAGTTATATACTTGAAATTTACTGTGACCTTGAATTTGACCTTTGACCTACCTTACAATGAACTGAACTTTGATTGTACCATTTTCAGTTATATATATTTTTTGCATATTTTGAGAATTATTGTTGATTGCATTTTTTACAGCTTGTCAAACACAAGACTGGTGGTGGTGTCCATTTTTTTGTGTGTGTGGGGTCTATACCAATGCGCTTACTCCAGCTGGTGGTACAATATTTGGAGGCGGTATCGCCTCTCTGATCCTCTAGTTATCAATGTTGTTAAAATTCATCATTTGCACACGAGCACTTATTTGAGAATCCGACACGGAGTGTTCCCAGATAGATTACTTTTCTACTTTGAGTATTAGTTTTATATTTTTAGAAACCGAAGGGATGGGGGTTCAGGACCGCTCCTCTATATTATTTTGGGTGGTGTGTGTGTGTGTGTGTGTGTGTGTGTGTGTGTGTGTGTTGAGTTACTGTGGAAAAAGTTACATAGATTAGTAGGCCTATATGAAGGGATGGATGGATAGGCATAAAAAAAAAAGTAAATAGATGAAAACATACTTCTGAAATGAATATTTCACGAATGAAACCTTTGTGTTAGCAATAGCAGAAACAAGCGAAATGAATTGAAGCATAATTATAGAATTAATATCAAATGAATTAAACCTTTGTGAAACACAATAACTTCAATTTTGTGTATAAAGCGAAAAAAATAGATTTATTATGAACATTTGATCATGATAAATTTTAGTGAAAACATATCCCAGTCGTCTGTATGTAAAAATCTGTATTATTATGGTAACCTTCGGTTCTACTTTTACCTAACGCTCTTTTTTTAATTTTATTCCTTTTCAATACTACTCTGCCCAATATTTTAACCTGGCCACATTATTTCAGAATGATTTTATGTACATTAGAACGGTTTAATTGTGTGCTTTTATTCTGTGAATTATGATGCGATTTTATTTATGTAGGCTATTCTTGAACGTGTTTTACCCTTGAGGTTTAATGAATAAATAAATAAATAAATAAATAAATAAACAAATAAATAAATAAATGTTTATATCTATCTGAAGGTGCGAGCCTCTATGTATGAAGCACAGAGCACGGATCCAGCAGCGCCAGCGACGACTGCTGACGAACAGAATGACGACAGCAACGCAGAAAGTGCCACCTTACTCACCCCTAGTGGACGCAAGACGATGACAAGATACCCCACCCTCAAAACTTATAAGGTGAAAAGTCAATAATAAATATATGTGAGAGCATCATCACCACATGGACTGTTTTTTTGTGACACTTGCTTTAGTCTTGAAGAAATTTACACGATTTATTTGTTTGGAAGTTCATATTGTCTTTGTAAGATATAGATTGGAAGAGAAAACATTGCTTTACTTTGAGCTAAGAAATGTTGAACTTAAATTTTCACAAAAATTGTTATTGTTTTACTTGGCATTTTTTTAATAAAGGGCTATATTTCTATCATATTGAAATAAATAAATCTGCTTATTTTATTTGTATTTTTATTATTCTTTTTTAAAAAGGACTTCGAAGACCATGGCAATAAAAAAAAATTGAACTTAAATTTTCACACGAATTGAAATAATTTTATACTTGGCATTTTTTTTCTTCATAAAGGGCCAGGCGCCATTTAGGCTATAGGGTCTATTTCTATCATATTGAAATACATCATTTCGCTTTATTTAATTATTTTATTTATTTATTTATTTATTTATTTATTTATTTATTATTATTATCATTTTTATATTTTTAGTTAATTTTTCATTTATTTTATTCTTTTGTTTAAAGGACTTCGAAGACTTCATGGCATATTTGAAGCCCAGCGCGAACTGGAGAGAAAACAAAAGGAAGAAGAAGACTCTCTCTTTAAGAAATTCCACTTGCAAAAGGAAGAGCGTATGCGGAAGCTGGTACATGTAGAAGAGATTATGGCAGAAAAAGAAACCTCTGTCAAAGAACTCGTCGCTCTCTTCGACAGGTTAGGGATGAAGAGTCCTAGCCGAATTATCAAAGGGACTCAATTAGTTTGGAAAGGCGCCCCCCTAAAGCGAAGCAGACGACGCAGGGGCTGATGATGATGATGACGACGACGTCATCACCGAGGACCTGAATCTGGATGACGACGCTTCTGAAGGAGATACAAGCGCGACCAGCTTGCTGGAGAAAAGTAAGCACATTGATGACGAATACCAAAGTCGTCTTGACGAGAGAATGCAGGAGCTGATGCGATCTCTAGAACAACAAGAGCAAGAGGAGCTTGCCAAACTGGTAGAGAAACACAGCAAAGAGATGCTGTCACTAATAGCTGAGAAGGTGAGACTTTAATAATAATAATAATTATAATAATAATAATAATATTAATGTGTATTCTAAAATCCATATAAAATGTTCAGTAGACTTTACATGGATAAAATGAACATAATAAGATGAATAAAGCTCCCAAACCTACTCTAAATACAGCGGAATTCGCTTGATTTGACGTTCAGTCGCGAGACTTTGTGTCATCTCGGAGAGATTCCGCCTCAATAGTTTGAACATTCCAGAAGTGAGTGTGCTAGTGCTATCAAACTGAATACAGCTGTTGCAATAGAAGCAGAGGACTAAATTGTGATAGTGGTGAAAGTCAAGTCGTGGGCGCATCGTATTGTGTATTTGTTTATTTTCACAAGGTGTTTATGCTCATGTATCTAAAATTGATGAAGTCTAAAACAGATATAGACCTAGTCACTTATTTTAACTATTACTAACTTGCAGTTCTTATTTTATTCATTATGACTTTATCTGGTAAAAGTGTAGCCTAATAATGTCTTTAATTTTCATTCGTTTATTATTTTATTTCAATTCATTTATTTATTTTTATTGTGATCATTATTTTTTTTTACCTTTCGACCAGGCCGGTTCAGTAAACAGAAGTATTAATTGACTGAACTCCCCCTACTCGTCAATTAGTGCTTTTTATCAACAATTTTAATCAGTATCTGCAGAAACCACATTTCCGAGGCCAATCTGACAGTACGACATTTTGTCTCGGGATTTTGATTTTTTATAAATGAGCAAACCTTGTGTTTCTTAACTCGCAATAAAACTTTGAAACATTTCAGGAAAGAGAGATCGACACAGAGAATGATTTCAACCGATCACTACCGCCAGATGTCGCTCCACCAGAGGTTAAAAAGATGGACCTCTTTGAAAAGTCGGATTCCGCCGTCCAACGCCTCGATATGCAAGCGATCGAGGTCAGTATTGTATGGCTTTATTTATTTATTTATTTATTTATTTATTTATTTATTTATTTGAATGCGGTTGGATTGTTTGAATTTCCGCCATTATTTTAACCACAGGGTATTCCAAGTCTTTTTATCATCCAGATACGGAAATATAGTTTCTTCCTGCATCTTATTATTCAATAATGCATTTATCTTTGTGCTGATATAAAACAACAATATAACATCCAAAATGTAAAATATCGGTGTGTATATTTACCGTTGCAATGTATAAGCATAGGCAACTCAAAGCTTTAATCGTCAATAAAACATGTTTCTATTTAGAGGTGAGATAGCAATCGGTATGGGGCGTAACTTCATCCCTAATAACACATTTTCGTTAAACAAAGGCATTATTTTGCTTAATCAACAATAAAATCTGAACGAAGTCTTTCAAGACAAATCGCTGGCAGAATGGTGTCATTAAATTGGTGTTGAAACGGTGTTCGTAGATTCTCAGGTAAAGGAGAAATTTGAGAAAACAATCTTTCAATATTTTACCACAAAGTCGCAATTATGACCTCACTCGTAAGATAACATACGTGTAAATGTTAATTAATTTAGTCACTGACCACTGAAGATTTATCTATTATCCAAACGAATGTATGTGAGGCAGTTAATGAGGAGCTTTGGCAAAAGCTAACAGTATCCGTAACTAAAAGAAAAAAACAAGATATGTTTCTTTTAGACTCTTCCTACCTCAAAACGCCTACATTAGTGAATGAACCTGTGCAGATGCCAAGACGAAATAAAACTTACAGAACGGTATACAAGTGTCAACGTTGACTGATTAAAATAAATCTATTTTATCTTGATTATTTAAATATCTATTGATATTCTTATTTTTATTGATCAGTAATTTTATTTGAATTCTATTTATTGATCTAACGCTTCGTGGGTTGCCAGGGTAGATAATAAAGTTTGACCTTTAAAAAGGATGAAAGTCGATCGCTGTGTGATGCAGGAGCAAATAATATTTGTCTAACTCTATAACACATGCCTTCTGGAGGAAAGCAGCCAGACGTGTTTTATTGTGTTGCTTTGGAAGAAATAACAATGAGTCCATTTGAAAAATCGTTGTTTTGAGAATTTAGTTCCATTCTTGCGCAGTGGGGTCACACGTAGTCTAGATATCACACGCAGTGGCGGAATTAGAGCGGGTGGGTGGGGGTCAATGGGGTCCTGACCCCCCTTCGATTTCTTAAAAAAAAGAAAAAAAATCACACCAATGGTCCCCTCTTGAAATTAGAATGTTGACTAGCTGAATCATACTTCTAAACAGTACCAAATACCAACATTTTTCGGGGCCTTTTAGCAGGCCCTTGGCCCCACGCCAAGGGGGACAGGGGAGGGGTCAGTTTCGCATCCGCGGACTATCTGAAGACGGTCAAAAATGGAGGATGGTTCAACAAAGATAATTTGGAAGACTGCCAGAAAATATATCTGGATCCGCCTCTGCCCTTGCCTGTCATACTACCAAGCCTTCACAAACGGTGTGTTTGGTACTCTCTAGCCACAGGGGGCGCTAGTAGGCTGGTACAAAAATGTTGAAAACCCCACAGTGTGATTCTGTACAGTGTTTTGGGGGGGATTGTGATATCAGGGGGTATATGGTGGGGTGGGGTGGGGGGTTGCTGGGGTGAGGTGTAATCGATACAGTGTGGGAGATGTGGGGGGGGGGGGGGGGGGAGGGTTGAGATAAAATATGTTCTGTTTGGGCTTAATACCCAGGCTAAGAATTCTCAGTAGGCCTACACCGGCTGAGTAACCCATTTGAGCGACGAGAGGGGGAGGGAGGAGGGGGGGGAGGAGGGTTTTTCTATCCAGGACAAGAAATCAAGAAATCAAGTTCAGTAAACAAATTAAAAAGAATCCTTCCGTTGAGACAAAATATTCAAACACTGAAAACCGTACTGGCAGACTCGATTTTGGAAATGAATTAAAATGAATAAAGAAAGCGAAATATTAAATAATCCCAAAATCAATGCAATGTTTCATAACTATGAAATGCCGCAACACACTTCTTATTAAAAACACCTTGACGCTTTCGTCGCAAACGGGAAATGTGGCTTTGTGCAAACATCACCAGTGAATTTAATAACCGTTTTGAATCGCGGTGGCTTCTATTATTATTAAAACCCGTCAAGATTCACCACCAGATCAATGTAAGCAAGTGGGGGGGGGTTAAAATAAACATTTTCTGTTTGGACTCCCTACCAAGGCCAAGAATTCTCAGTCCACCAGCTGAATAACTCATCATGAGAGCGACGACGGGGTTGGGGGGGGGGGTATCTAACCAGGACAGGATGGGGAGGTGTGAGACCAAGTATTTTTTTACTCCGTTTACGCATCAAAGTGCAGGAAAGTTGACCCCAGATTCTCTGTACAGCAGCATAAAGCTCTGCCAGAGAGACACCACGTTGTTACCTCGTCAGCTGTAGAAACACAAGTTCAGTAATCAAATTAAAAAGAAGTGTTCCGTTGAGACATAATTTTTAGCACTGACAAACCAAACTCAGGTTTGGAAATAAATTAAAATGAATAAAGAAAGCGAAATATCTGAATATGACAAAAGCCAATGCATTGTTTCATAACTATGAAATGCGGCAACACACTTCTTATTAAAAACACCTTGACGTTGGTGTCGTAAACGGGAAATGTGGCTATGTGCAGACATCACCAATGAAATTAATAACCGTTATGAAACGCAGCGGCTTCAATTATTATTAAAACCCCGTCAAGATTTACCACCAGACCAATGTAAGTGAGGGGAGAGGGGGGGGGGGTAGTTGAAATAAACGTTTTCTGCTTGGGCTACCTACCAAGGCCAAGAATTCTCTGTCCGCCAACTGAATACCTAATGAGATCGAAGAGGGTGGGTGGGTGAGGGGGGCTGGGGGTAAGGGGGGTTTCTATCCAGGACAGGGGGCTGTGAAACCAAGCATTTTTTGCTCCTTTTACGTACTAATTTCAAAAAAAAGTTGAAGCCAAATTCTCTGTACAGCAGCAGAAAGCTCTTCCAGGGAGACGCGACGTTGTTACCTCGTCAGCTGTAGAAACACAAGTTCAGTAATCAAATTAAAAAGAATTGTTCCGTTGAGACATAATTTTTAGCACTGACAAACCAAACTCAGGTTTGGAAATAAATTAAAATGAATAAAGAAAGCGAAATATCTGAATATGACAAAAGCCAATGCATTGTTTCATAACTATGAAATGCGGCAACACACTTCTTATTAAAAACACCTTGACGTTGGTGACGTAAACGGGAAATGTGGCTATGTGCAGACATCACCAATGAAATTAATAACCGTTATGAAACGCAGCGGCTTCAATTATTATTAAAACCCCGTCAAGATTTACCACCAGACCAATGTAAGTGAGGGGAGAGGGGGGGGGGTAGTTGAAATAAACGTTTTCTGCTTGGGCTACCTACCAAGGCCAAGAATTCTCTGTCCGCCAAATGAATACCTAATGAGATCGAAGAGGGTGGGTGGGTGAGGGGGGCTGGGGGTAAGGGGAGTTTCTATCCAGGACAGGGGGCTGTGAAACCAAGCATTTTTTGCTCCTTTTACGTACTAATTTCAAAAAAAAAAGTTGAAGCCAAATTCTCTGTACAGCAGCAGAAAACTCTTCCAGGGAGACGCGACGTTGTTACCTCGTCAGCTGTAGAAACACAAGTTCAGTAATCAAATTAAAAAGAATTGTTCCGTTGAGACATAATTTTTAGCACTGACAAACCAAACTCAGGTTTGGAAATAAATTAAAATGAATAAAGAAAGCGAAATATCTGAATATGACAAAAGCCAATGCATTGTTTCATAACTGAAATGCGGCAACACACTTCTTATTAAAAACACCTTGACGTTGGTGTCGTAAACGGGAAATGTGGCTATGTGCAGACATCACCAATGAAATTAATAACCGTTATGAAACGCAGCGGCTTCAATTATTATTAAAACCCCGTCAAGATTTACCACCAGACCAATGTAAGTAAGGGGAGAGGGGGGGGTAGTTTAAATAAACGTTTTCTGCTTGGGCTACCTACCAAGGCCAAGAATTCTCTGTCCGCCAAATGAATACCTAATGAGATCGAAGAGGGTGGGTGGGTGAGGGGGGCTGGGGGTAAGGGGGGTTTCTATCCAGGACGGGGGGCTGTGAAACCAAGCATTTTTTGCTCCTTTTACGTACTAATTTAAAAAAAAAAGTTGAAGCCAAATTCTCTGTACAGCAGCAGAAAACTCTTCCAGGGAGACGCGACGTTGTTACGTCGTCAGCTGTAGAAACACAAGTTCAGTAAACAAATTAAAAATAATTGTTCCATTGAGACATAATTTTAAACACTGACAAACCGTACTGGCAAACTGAATTAAAATGACTTTAGAAAGCGAAAATTTGAATAAGCCCAAAATCATTGCATTGTTTCATAACTATGAAATGCGGCAACACACTTCTTATTAAAAACACCTTGACTTTGGCGTCGCAAACGAGAAATGTGGCTTTGTGCATATATCTCCAATGACATTTATAACCGCTATGATGGTTCCAATTTAAATTAAAAACCCGTCAAGATTCATCACCAGACCAGACAAATGTTATTGAGTGAGACGTCTGCACCTGGAAATTATAGCCACCTTTGTGACTTTTGTGTTCTTTTGTCACAGTTACGAGTAAATACGGCAGCTTTCATCTCTAGGACGAGAGTGACTAGCATTCCTTATTAATTTTAATGGTAAAACATTTGTATATTCCCTTGCAATAAATAAATAAATAAATAAATAAATAAATACAGTAAGTTTAATTATGGAGAGACGATATTCAAATTTTCTAATGGATTTTTATCATTGGTGCAATTTTACCTTAATCACGCTTCTTGATTTCGTGAGGACAGGTTGTACTCCTTCTTCAAGCGGGGTATGACTAAGACTTTTTTACAATTGTTATTAAAGGTTGCGAAATCCGACGATTTGACTACATTTACAGACCTTGTAAGGAACCTTACCAAGGACTGCTGTAACGAATTAGAAAAAGCAAGGTGCGAGTCATTCTTATTATTTAACATTACTTAAGGCCAGCATTGCATTCTGATATCTGTTTTATTTTATTTTATTTATTTTGATTTTAATTAATTTTAATTTTAATCTTATTTATTTATTATTTCCCCGAACAAACACACACTGAGCATGATTGCAATTGCATATTAGAAAAATGACTGATTTTTTGAAGAACATTTGCCTATTTTATCTCATATACTACTTAGTGAAATTCTTAGGGCAGATGCAACATCATTGATTTTAACATTTCTTTAATCTGTTTTTGCGCTGTCTAAACCAACAAGGCGCACGTTTGTTTTATTTTTTAAATATAATTTTAATAATTTAATTTAATATCTAAAAATGTTACACGCTTTCAGAGCCATATTCCGTTGGATTACCGTAAAGAACCTGAACAAGATGGAGTTCAGCGATGACCTTGACCCAGACACTCCCCTGGGACTGCTTAGAGGGATCAAACTGGGGATTGAAAGTTATCATGTTCTTTTTAAACGACTATGCAGGTAAACCTCATTGCCTCTTTTGTCTCATGAAACTCTATACCACTTTCAGTGAAGATTTTATTCGAGGAAACCACCTGCAACGTCGAGGGTGGGCTAAACTGTATTCTGGATTCTGGGTTGGGGGGGAGTTGGCATAGCAAGTACCCCTCAATCTTATCTTCGGTGGTATCCACCTCTTCTTCTTATTTTTCTTGAACTTCTTTTCTTCTTCTTTTCTTTTCTCAATGAAACCCTGTGTCCTCATTCTAACAGTGAACTGAATGTATCCGTCGAGTCTTTCTTCCTTATGACTGCTTATTTTCGGGGATTCAATTAAATTGATGTAACTTTTTATTATTTATTTTTGTCATTTCAAAAACATTTTTTTAGACATTTATTTAGTCTTTGTTCCTTAAAGCTGCCTTTTTTCGGGAAGTCAATCAAAATTCATTTTTAATTTTTATTTATTTATTTTTTTTGGGGGGGGGTTCTATAGTTTTAGCTCACGATGATGACTCTGGAATTCGGACATTGCCTTTATATGCATGCAAGTACTTTTATTTGAGTATATCGAATTTATTTGCTTATTATGCAATAAAAATATATGTCAGATAGTTTTTACTTTTGAACCATGACTTTGAACTGAGAAGAGGGGGTTGAACCTAATGCATGGTTATATAAAAATAAAAATAAACAGAAATCAACATCAAGTGCAAAGGAGTAAAAAAAAATTTTTACAAAACAACCCGGTATTCTAAAAATAGTCCACAACACCTTTGAACTCCAGAACCTCGGATACAAAATACTTATGTGTCCGAGCCTCAACTTAACCAAAATGGCCCTCATGTGTCCCAAACCTTTTGATATTAAGACACCCTGAAGTTCAACGTTTATATTATAGTTCGTTAGTTTTAAAATGACAAGTTTGGCCAAAATGGGTAATACTTCCTAGATCGCAAACCTCAGCCTCAGATACTTTGACTTCAAGGAGACGCCGCCCCCCCTTTCCTTGCGCTCCCAATTAGTATTAATACTAATGGGAAGATAGCTACCAGTATCACTTATTTTTCAATCCAATCATTAACGTGCAAGTTGAAAGGATTAATACCCCATCTCAGCCCTTCCCACAAAACTGCCGCCGTTGTCACTCATCCTTACATGTCAATGAAACAAAATTGCTAATACTCGCGTTTTATTTATCATTAAATATGCTTTATTCATACCTTCTTCACCAGGCTGAACTGGTGAAAATGTGCAAAGATAAAAAGTAATAGTAATAAATAAATGAATAGATAAAAAAATAAATAAAGAAAGAAAGAAAATGAAATAAAGAAAAATAGAAAATTACATATATAGCAATGCATCGTTATTACACATACATATCCAGTATTTCATGATGATAAGCTAGGTGCGGTCTTAATGCCGAGTCAACTGCTCACAGCACTGATCATACGCTAGCATCACACTACAAGTACATGACTAAGATATTGAAATTAATTATTCACGAGCCTGTTTTCTACTATGTGAAATGAACCTAAACATTTGCAGTAATTATTCACATCACTAAGTGGAAGATGCAGCGCAGTTTCTTTTCATAAAAGCGAGGTTAAATTAAGAAATTTGGCTAAAGATATTATTACAGTCTCGTTTGGGTTGTTCATTATGATGGAGAATTTATCTTTGTTGTTAAAATGTGTAAAGCATGTGTGGCCGCTTTGCACTATTTGAAAGAGTTCTTTTCTGTATTCAGTATACAGAGAGCAGGTATTTAAAAAGTGCTCTGAATCCTATAACTCTAGTGTGGAAAATGCGACATTTTCTTTTTTCATCTGGTGTTGGTTAACCATTGACATGGCGATCTGTTTCAATGTGCAAATTGTGGTTGCTGATTCTAAATTTGGTTAGGGCTTGGCGTAATTCTTTATCTTGAATTATATCAAGGTATTTTTCTTTCCCAAAATAAAGTTTAATAGTTTTATACGTTTATACGTTCTCAGCTTGAGATTTTCTTGTGATACTTTGCTAGCCAAAGTTGTATATTGCTGTCTCTAAGTATAACACTAAAATTCTTCATGAACTTTTTGTCCGTTTTCTCTTTGAACCATACATGCCCAAAACCATTTTCTACAATAATTTTCTCTCCGTGGCATAGCGTGGCTTGTGTTATGAAGGCCAGTGCTTGAAAGAAGATCAAAGTGTTTTAATTCATCTAGGTATGCCCGTTTAAGTGGAACACAGTCATCTTATTATAAAATATTGACCCAGTATTTAATTACTTGTATCTGAATTTGGCGCCCAAGTTCCCCCCGAACAGCATAATCACTAGATTTAGAATGCACCCCTAAAAGGTGCTAGCGAATTTGGAGATGTATTTTTTCTGTTGGGGACTTATCATAAAATGGAGTGTAACCCAATGTTACAGCTCCATATGCTGCAACTTGGAAAATCATTGTTTCATAAAGTCTATTTTCTTTTAAGGAGATGGGATTGTTACTAGCTTGACTGAAGAAGGCTTTATATATACATTTTGTTGTGCAGGGGCTAGTGTGCCAGACCTTGTGAAAAGGAGACCTACATGTAGTTACACATGTAGCTAGCTTGTTACTACTGGCACCAACTGGTTATGAAAGTAAAAAAAAAACTCTCTATTTCCAACAGTGTGACCATGTATTTCTTCCTTAACATTAAAAATAACAACTTTCGTCTTTTTTTAATGAATAGTTAACCTCTAACTATGACAGTGTTTTTCTAAGCATTTTAAACTACTGGTATTCTGAAGGCCTGAGGCACTTGCCAAAAACAAAACTAGATCGTCTGCATAAAAAAGACCAGTAAAAGGTTTGGTGGGGCTTTGCTTTTTGATTTATCTGTAAGTCTAAGTATGCCATCAATTAATATATTCAAAAATAAAGGGTTCAGTGTGTCTCACTTTTGAACTTCTCTAAATTTTGGGAATGAATTTATTTCAAAGAAATAATGGAAGGTATTGCTTCTTTTGGCAAAACATCCTTATTGATCTAAAACCGCATATAAGTAATTTCCACTGAAACCAGTTTGGTAGGCTCCTTTAATTGGGTTTCATTAATGGAGCATGTCATTTTTTCAATTCAAGCCGTGTAAAATCGGCTCCCTTCCTCTTCTTGCTGAGTTGTGCGTCATTCTGCCGGGGATGACAAAAACACGATCATATTTCAACTTTAATTTCAGGCCTGCAAATCTTAAAGGTCAAATAATAAAACTAAATTGTTTATAGCCTGAAATTTTAGGTAATTTTCTCTGAAACGTCAAAGACTACCTCCGTTGACAAGTTTCCAGATTTTTAATTTACCTTTACACAATGTAGGGGCATATCCAATGAAACTGTCGGTCTACGTGGATCGATCCAACTCCGCAGGGGGTCTCGCTGAATGAAAGCAGATCAACAGCTTACCTCCCGGCGCCGAGCAGAACAGAAAAGCTGGGGATTCTACGACCACGTTGATTTCAAGAGTGGGCGTGTTCATTTGTTGACCTGATTGCATTCACCTTGAGTCCCCGCAAAGCTGGATCGATGTGCTTAGAACGATAGTCTCAGTAGGAATTAGCCCTTAGTGACGGGTGCAACGTGGTAGCGTATCAAATGTTAGAGACAATTGTCTAGATCCACCCAGATGGGGCGTGTCAACCGAAAGGATTTTCAAACCTGTCATCTATCGAAACGCCCACGGGAAGAGCACAGAATTCTATATAAACCGACGGCAACGCAGTTTTAAAGTTATTGCAAACGTTCAAGTTTGAGACGCCAAATTCCACTCACGGAGAACATCAGTCGACAATAAGGAGAAGAAACAAGTTTACGAAAATGAACAACTTCGTCAAGCTGTTTGTTGTCTTCGTTCTGGGTTTGAACCTGTTTCACCGTGGCGATATGTTACAGTTAGCAGGTACTTGGTATTGTACTCATATTGTCGTTATTCTCAATTGCTGGTAACCGAAAATGCTGTCTTTTTGTATTTGTGCTCTTACTGTGTTTGTAGATTTGTTATTTAAATGATCTGCCTTAAAGTACATGAACAAAACGTTTAAATTGACAAGATGCAATGGCGCAAGCTAGCGCGATACCTTTAGTTTTGACTTACAGGAACGTTTTCTCAAACTCCCGCGATAACACTACAAGGACAGGTAGACATGAGGGGGTAGTTTTACCAGTTCCGTCTTCCCTGAGCACGCGCAAGAGCCAAGATAACTTTTATCACGAATGACGTACGGTGAAATCGTAAATAGTATTTTCAAGGTTACAGGCTGTGGCGAGCTTACTATATATTGCGTGCAGGGACATTTCTCCCCATATGACATTGAGGTTATGTGGGAAAATATCGGTTTGCCGGTTGAAATGTTAGCGCGTTGAAATACCCCAACAGTCTCATTACAGTTGCCTTACATCCTCCGTGTGGCTTCCTCGAAAATGGAGCCGTTGTTGCCGCGGATTTTAGCCATGGTTACAACTGGGCGCACGAATTTTAGGATCGTATGTTTTTGGGTTTGAACCTGTTTCACAGTGGCGATATGTTACAGTTAACAGTTAACTGTTTTCTCAAACAGTTTACAGTTACTTGGTGTTGTATTCTCATTGTCGTTATTCCCAATTGCTGGTAATCGAAAATGCTGCATTTGTTATTTAAATGACCTGCCTTAAAGTACACGTACAAAACGCTTAAACTGACAAGAAGCAATGGCGCAAGCTAGCGCGATACCTTTAATTTTGACTTACAGGATCGTTTTCTCAAACGCCCTCGATAATGCTACAAGAAAGGTTAATAGTATTTTCAAGGTTACAGGCTGTGGCGAGGTTACTATATATTGCGTGCAGGGACATTTTTTCCCCTATGACATTGAGGTTATGTGGGAAAATATCGGTTTGCCGGTTGAAAAGTTAGCGCGTTAAAAACCCCAACAGTCTCATTACAGTTGCCTTACATCCTCCGTGTGGCTTCCTTGAAAATCAATCTCTACGACTGTGGCACCCATTTAAGCCACGGTCACATACTTGCGTGAGACGCTTGTGATGACGTAGTGGCGGCGCACGTCAGTTTTGCCATTTGTTCTCCCCTTCCAACTTCCTCCTCCCTTCTTTTCAGCTCTCTAAGCTATTTTCCCTTGCCCTTTGTAGGCATATTGGAAGCTGATTTTAGCAAAATTCAAATTTTCTGAAAGTTGTAGTGCAAGTTGCATACTCGACGTTCATTGGCAAAACACGAACGTGTGCCTTGAGCACTCCGTGTGTTCGTTTTTTTTCTTAAGTTGTGACGCTTGCACCTTATTCAACACGCAAATGGCACTTGTTCCTTCACTGCTTGTGACGTGCCTCTTGGACCTATTGCTCTCACTTACGAACCTCCTTGCAAACTCCGTGTTAATGGAGCAAGTTACACTTGCGGCCTGGCAGATAATTGACAGTTTTTTGGACATGTCCGATATCCTCCGTGGGTACTTAAGGGCGGGCTTTCTGCGAACTCGAAATTTCGTAAGAAGGACTTGAGTGGGACGTGAGATTCTGCGCAAAATTTGGAAGCAAACAGGACGCAAGAGCCCAAACGGCCGGTAGTGACCGAGGCTTAAAATCAGTATAAGCAAACACACAACATTAAATCCATGCAAGTGAATTACAATAAGTTTTAGATTTCTTTACTTTTGTTTTGCCTCCAAAAACCACAAAAGGCGAAATGGAAGAACAACCCAAGGTTCAACCCTTATTACGATCAAGTTTTGAAGGGAAGTCCAACGAATAAATGCCCCTTAGAGAACTGTGCAGTTCCACTGGCTCGAGTGTTGTGTCCATGTGTGGTTGTGTGTGTGTGTGTGTGTCCGTGTGTGTGTGTGTGTGTGTGAGTGTGTGTCCGTGTGTGTATGTAGGCTATATGTGTGTGTGTGTGTCTTTGTGGCCGTTTGTGTGTGTGTCCGTGTGTGTGTGTGTGTGCGTGTCGGTGTGTCTGTGTGTGTGTGTGTTTCTCTTCATAACAGTCTGTCCGCAGATTCCGAGCTGCGCGTGCACACTGTCTGAAGCGACGGCCATTTTCGCACTACTTTAGCAAAATCGAGTGAAAATGGACGACTTTTGAGCTCTTCGTATTTTCATGTGTAGGCCCTATTTTTGTCAGCAGTTGATGTGATTAAACGATTGATATATAAAAGGAAGCGGGAATATCTAAGGATTCGGAATTTTAAGGTTAGTTGTCATAAAAAATAGATTCAGAACGGTAAAATGGAAGATTTATCCACGCGGGTGATTGCAAATGGTGCCCCGTTTCAGGTGTCCGAAATTTTCTATTCAAAGATTTCTATAAGAAGTTTAATTTGTACAAAGTTTTAAAAACTAAATCATGAAAGCTGGTAAAACTGGGTCTCTGGCAGTATATATATATTGAAAATTCAGCTTTGTCCATTTTTTTTAGCGCGAGGTGAACTCGACGCCAAGCACTCGCATTTTTAAAGCGTGTGACACTAGGGTGTTTCAATTTAAACAAAATTGCTACAATGTTGAAATCACCAGCGTTTTATATATATTCTAAAAGATTAACAAGTGTGCTCTGTGTTGATATGAAACACATGGGCAAAATCGATTTTTTCAAGTGCAGTAGGTTACTGTGATTATGTATCGCAGGAAACTCAAAATGTTTTCAAACAATTACATCCTGCAGAAAGATAAGATCATAAACTTTCAAATGATATATCATAAGGTATGTCTCCCACATTTTTACCCATTTCGTGTGGGGAAATTATTGCATCTCCAAAACGACGACAAAAATGGAACCCCATTTTCATCATAATGTTGTAAAGCAAATTACTTACACTTTCACTAATTACAGATAGCAATTAAAGCGGAATCAAAAGAGTAAAAAGACAAAGAGTTATTGAGTGTAAGTTAAGTTTCTCCAAGAGTCAACAAGTGTAGAACATGTTTTTAGTGTCAGAAAAAGATGGAAAAGGTCAAAGTCAATAACAGTTAATGTGATTGGTTAATTTCATAACATATTTTAATTTTGATCATCTATTTATCACATGATAACTGAGTTTTGGATAAGATCCAAGTATGAGTAATCCAAATAATATTTTAGATATCTTTAATTGAAAACAAGTCTCTTAGGGATTACCTAATAAGGAAATGTTGCATAGTGACTTGCAACATGAGAAAGGAAAATATTTTGTAATCACGCAAAGACAATGGAAAAGAAAACAAGTAAGTGCGTGATCAGTACGGAGAAATTGAGTATAAATATTTGTGAAGTTGTATGAAGAGAGAGTCGGTGAATAAACGTTCGGAAGCTCCAAACTGCTGTCGTTATTCCTCACTATAACAATAATTTATAGCGTCACGTGACCAACCTGAAGCACTGACCCGACTTGGCAAGACTACAAGTTTTCTTAAATATTCTGAATATCAGAGCAAACAAGTTACAATAAAATTATAATACGAACAAGTGCTGTGCATCTAACATCAGAAATATTCCAAGAGTTATATGCTTCATTCTTAAAACATCAAAAATTGTATAGTTATGATCCACTCCACAAGAAATCCAGTGTGAATTTTGACAAATATAGAAAGATATTGCTAGATCTACCTGTAGTTATAAATAAAGCAAGATTTTTTTAATTTGATAAATATTTACAATGAAGTACTGGCCTATGGCCAGGTTGTACTTTTAAAAGCCTGAAAGGGTTTTGATAAAAAAAATCATTCAACACCGGTTTATTCATTATATCAAGATCTGCACTTCTGCCTTGTTCTCTTATTTTACTGCTCAAGATTTATTTCTATGTACTAGTACTATTTTTGTCTCTTTAAGTCTTACATATTAAACTATTTAAAATAAGACCCTTACAATTGTGATTTGAAAAAATATCCCTAATCTATTTAAAATTTACATTTCTCTTTTTAAAAGTGCAAAATTTTGAAATCTGTGTGATAAACAAAACTAAGTAAACATTTAAAACTCATGTCCTTAAAGCACTGTCCCTGGGAAATGTTCATTCAGCGTCATGAATATGCACTGAAATTTTTGAAAGTTTTTTTTTTTAACTTTTTGCCTTTTAAATTAAAGCAGTTAACAAGGCTCCAATAAACTCGTTGGCCAACTTGATATGTCTGTTCTGAGGGCAGGAGAAGCACCTGCCCCAGCAAGTTATGAATATTACTTTAGCCAAAACTGACATACAATTAAAATCATCCCCAACTGAAAATTCTTGAATATAATTTGTAATTGAATACATATCAAAGTGCATTAAAATGAAAAAAAAAAAAACTTCAGTATACGAGTATGTTTCAATTTTTTTTATTTCCTTAGAATCTTCAATGGCCAGGTCATTTACCTGGATATGACAATCAGAAAACAAAATCAATTTTCAAGTTCAAAATTGGGCTGTTTTCCCAGAGTGCCACCCTGCCACTCAGTGGTTGATAGATTCCTTGACTAAATGATCATCAAAACTTGGCCCCTATAAAACTGCTGTCAAAATTTTGTTAACTTAAGCATAATATTCCCCAAACTTGACCTCCAGTCAGATTCGATTCTTTTGAGAGCACTGTATCCTCTCTCCACCTGAGAAGTGGACAGGCTGAACAAGGCAATTTCAATTAACATTATTGTATGTATTCTAATCTTTGTATGGTCTCCTAGCCTTAAAACAAATCAGTACACATATCTTTACTTTTATTCACTATAAACATGCCACCTATGTGCTCTTTAAAGGCAGGAAGTCTCAATGGAAGTCTTTTGGGTCAAAGCCCATCCTGTATAATACTTGAAGAAAATAATGTTCCAGAACTTGTCTGCTATGAGAAAGTTTTCTAGGGTAAACAATATCCAAGACTCTACACCATCTCTTGTTCAGTCACACCTGCATCAACAGCACCATCAAACAAAATCGTACAGAAAATAATTTTTCCTGGTCTTGACCAGAACACCTCTTCCCTTATTGTCAGCTGAATGAGGTCTTAGTTTTAATAGTTTTCATTGGAATATTCTATTGCAGACAGTGGCAGTACTTCCTGTAGCTGCATGCAACCAACACTAATGGCAAAAAAGTTTAAACTCCATTAACACGCATTTATATTGTAGCAAAGGAGAGAGTGGAAAAAAAGTGGTTTTCGTTAAGTGCAATCAGCTTAAGCGAGTGACACGCCTCATCTTGTTTCCAACATACTCGTATAATTGGCAGCTTTTCTGTATTCTACTTTACGCCATGGGAGGCTTGTCATTCAGTTAAACTGATTGCAGTCAGCGAGAGCCCCCGCAGAGTTTGGTCGATCCACGCAGACCAGTGGTGTTTTGATGGGAAAATGGCCTCAATGATTTTTTTGCAATTAACGTTTATACTTTTCTTGACCCTAGGTTCAAGACGAGTGAACACTCGGTCCTCATGTCTGAATGCCCCAGGCCTCCTGACATGCTGGAATTCTGAGCTGCAGTGGCTCTTTCGGTCCACACTGATCTGTGCCACTGAGTCCAACGAAGGTACTCTCTCTCTCTCTCTCTCTCTCATATTTTCTTTCGCTTCCTCTACCTGTCTGTACGTATTTTCTGTGGTCCCATCTCTCTTTCCCCCTATCTCTCTACCTCTTTCCGTATTTTTTCCTCATCTCTCTCTCTCTCTCTCTCTCTCTCTCTCTGTGTGTGTGTGCGTATTTTCTTTGCCCCCATCTCTCCCCCTCTCAGTAATTTACAGTAATGCGAAAAGTAAGTGTACAGTGGCTTTACCCTCTGTTCCCCCTTTTTCTTTCTTTTCATTGAAGTAAATAGTAAATACTGAATGAAAATCATGAGTACTTAACAACCGAGCCCACGCAATTGTACATGTGATTACACTATTTTGTTTCTGCCCGAAAGTCTACTAGTATACTCATGATATATTTTCACTTTTTTTTTTTGCAAAGTGTTAATTATGCCAGTTCTAAGAGGTGTGAAATTTATCGAATGTGCATAATTATTTATTATAATTGATCAATTAAGTCATTCCGTTTGCATTCAGAGCCCGCCAGAAACGGACGGTATACATTTGACGTCATTCGTCTCGGACCGCAGCCAAGCACCAGACGCCTAAGACGTGTGTATTTGTTCGTTCCAACCGGCAGCGCAGAAATGTGCCCAGTTCTGAAAGTCACCAACGAAGACACCGGCATGGACGCCATCTATCGCCAGTGTGGCCCGACCTGTCTGCATTACGACATCACCAACCTCGTGCCCACTCTCGGCAGATACCAACTGGATATCCAGTTCACCGGGCGTATGCTCTACCACCCTTTCATTGCCTTTCTCATGTAATCTGAATTATAAGGCATGCGAAATACTTGCGCTATAGCATCGAATGTAATACAGCTGGCATGTTTACATGGAGATGCAATACCACAGCCAACTGAGACTCAAATTGTTCTCATTTTCGAACATTAATTTTGCTTTCGGACTTTCTGAGAGGGTCCCATGGGAGAGGGGGGGGGGGCGTTCAGACCACGGGAAATAAAACCAGCAAATCACAAATCACAGTAAATAAGACTTTATTCATATCTCATTGAAAATGCAAGCCCGGCAAGTTGAAAACCACGTATCGCTGAATATAATGACTTCGTTTAACGACGAACGAGAAATAAAAATCAGCATTCAGATGCCGCTCCAAATAATATGAACGTTTCATGCATCTGGGGAAATAAAAAGTTGCTTTCAAGGGTTACAAAAATACCCAGTGGGACCCTCATTTAAATCTCCGTTTGAAATAAAGTGCAAAATCGACCGCTTTTATTTGGACTTTCTTGGCAAGATTTTTCGTAGTTATTTGCCTTTGGTTCTCATAGACTTGAAATTAATATAACGGTACACAAAAACTCAATGCTTAAGTTTTAACATCTTTCAAAAAAGCGCAAATGCCTTGAAATGATTTGACGATTTGAAGAACGAGTTTGCTTCGCGCAACTCTTTTATGTTTAGCTGTTGTGATATATGTGTTGTAAGCCTTCAGTTTTAAATTCTCTAAAACAGTGCATTATGATACAGATAGATGGATGGTTAAAGGGATCTTGCTAAAGGTATTGAACGTTTGATAGCTTGCCACATGGTATAGAGTGTGTAGTATTTGATTTTTCTCAACTTTTATCATGACTATTTTCACAAAGGCAAATAAATACTTAGCCATAGCAAAATATATTTTAAGAATTTTCAGTCTACGGAAATGACAGATTTTATTTAAAGAAGAAGAAAATTACGAAGATGCCTTTAATGCAATGACTGCAATGCACAAGTGGTGATACTTTGACTTTAATTTTTCTCAACTTTTATCATGACTATTTTCACAAAGGCAAAGAAATCCTTAGCAATTGCAATAGATATTTTAAGAGTTTTCAGTCTACGGAAATGACAGATTTTATACAAAGAAGAAGAAAATTTGCTGATTATGAAAATGCCGTTAATGCAATGACTGCACTGGACAAGTGGCGGTACTTTGACTGTAGATTAATTGCCGCACAACTACCTCATGATTGTTAGCAGATCTTTATCATAATTGTTGCCTGAATGCTACTCGAAGGCATGAATGATGCGAGAATGTTTTTTTTTTTTTTTTTTGATCAGATGTGATATGTCACCCTTGCTTCATTAAATGTCTTAAATTGCTTGAATTCTTGCGTTCTTGTCCTTTGTCTCTACAGTTAACAAAATAAACATACGACAGGCCCGTTGCCAGAAATTACAAAAGGGGGGGGGGGTCTTTTTCTGAAAAATCTTGAGCCTGAACGAACAAATAAGTAAAATTTATTAAATAAACAGTGAAATGGAAAAGACATCGTGGTATGATGGGAGCAGACAAAAGTTTTTAAAACTTCCCTTATACGTGTAACTCACATGTAATATCAAACTAATTAGAATCATCAGACGTTTACAACTTACGTGAAACTAAGAGTAGTTTCGGTGCCTTTAACATGGCGCTTGAGAGTTGGTCACCCGCAAGCCAGGTCACCGTCCAGCTGCCCTTTTAGACTTCCTGTTTCAAGTTTGGGCACAGATATGTCCAGAACCTTTGTTTTTAAAGCAAATGAACTCGAGACATTCTTCTCAATAAAAGAATTTTTATACCCATCATTTCAAAATCCTCACCAACCTCCTTAATTCGTTAATTATTTAATTAATTATTAATAAATTCATTAATTTATCGGTGATCGGTGAATCCAGCAGTTGCAACGCTGCTCAGAAAAAAGAATGTGAAAAAGTTTTAAGTAAACTCTTATAGTGCCCTTACTGCTTTGGGTGCATATAGAGGCACAGCAATGTGGTGCACAAAAATACACATATCCTGTTTCCTGGATTAATCTCTCCTCCTATCTTATTATTAATAAATCAATCAAATTCATAATTTTAAAATTACCCAATCAACATTGGTTTCTTAGTCACCCTCTCTTTACTTGACGAGCGAAAATGTTCGCACTTAATTTCTGGTTGTTGGTTAGGTATAGCGACATCACAGAAAAAAAGTGTAAATTAAGTGGACGTTAAAAAGTAATCAAAAAATTTTAGACAACGCCTGTGTATAAAACGTCCCTTTAGAGATCAATTAATGCCCTTATCGCTTAACAAAGACCCAGTGGGGAGAAACGGGAATGACGTCACGACCAGTTGGACTAAAAAATCTACTTCTTGGTCAAGATGGTGAATAAGATGCGCGTGTGTTTGTGCGTGTTTGTGTGCATGACGTCGTCCCTCAATATGAGAACCAAGCTAAGCCTCTAAGCCTCTGCAAAATATTAATTAATTGGTCTCGCATACGAATTTGTTCTATCCTAATGGCGGATGCAGGAATTTTTGAATGAGGGGGGGGGGGGTCCGCGAATGCAAACTCGACCCCCCTCTCTTAGTCTGGGGTCCGGGGACGAAAAAAATGGCATTTTACAGGGCGAACGGTGCCACTTGGTACGGTTTAAATCTTTGATTCAAACCATTTGAATCAAAGGGGACCATTGGTTTGATTTTTTTTCAGAAATCGAAGGGGGTCAGGACCCCCCAGACACCCACTAAAGCCGCCATTGCTTATCAAACCACTTTACCGGGTTCTTACAGGTAATTCGTCCGGGGGGAGACTCCCTTTCACTGGCCTCAAGGCACCCAAAAGTCAGCCATTTAGGTGACAATCTTACGTGATAGCCAAACATTTTTAAGATGATGATTTGTAAGATGATTTCAGATGCTGTTATTTTCATTTTGCTTTACACTGAGTTTACGTTTGATTTCACCTGTGACGCTATAGAGCACGTTGAGAGCCAAAGCGGTTCACAAATTGGCGGTTTTTAGCTGTGAGTAGTCTTAGCCATTTCAAACGTCCACTGTAGAATTGCCCCGGGTATGAATGTACGGTATGTACAGTCTTGATAAACAAGGCCAAAGAAGGAGTGGGGGGGGGGGGGGGGGGGTAAAAACAAAATGTATGATTACAAGTATAGCAATAGCGGCAATGTGACTTTTGAAAAAAACTTTCTTGCTGATAGTCCCAACTAGCAGATACCTTCTTTCTTTTCATGAAAGGGCTGTATGACATGCATAACTCCATGCTGGGTAAGGTATTGCCTCAATTCAATTTTGTTCTGTTGCGTAGCTGGTAAAGGATGGAGATCAATGACCATTCCCGCCTAAGTATCATTTTAAAGACTTTAAAGCAGAGAAGAGAAATATAATTGACCACACAGACTTTATGATAATGTCGAGCAATAATTTGTTGTCAAAACCAATCACTAATTCTAAACTATACCGGATTTATTGCAAAAGGTAATTTGCTCGGACACACGTACCGGTATGCCTGCATTCGATTTCGATTTCGGGCCAGCTAGTTGTTGTGGTTAATTGACATGCGTCACCTGGGATTTGAACTCGTGCCTTGCTGTCACCATGATTTTCTGATTGCTTGGTTTTTTTTGCAACCATTTTTTTTTGCAAGCACTCTACCAACTGCGTTGTGACTGACCTACCCACCCTCCGCACCTACGAGTTTCCTCTTACAGTAATCAAACGAAAATTTTAGAAATTATTTCAAAAGAAATTATTTCAAAAAAAAAAAAAAAAAAAATCACAGTGAAGATCCCAAGATTTGAACCCACGTCTAGCTGTGCGTAGTTTTGTAGAAGACAGCGGTGTTAACACGGAAACACAGAAACTTTGGTGGTAGCAAAGGGATCAAATGGAAACTTTCTACTTTCTCACAGAGAGGGTCAGTTTGTCTGTACATGTATTAATCTGCCATAACAATCAATAGGCCGAGAGCCGTACTCACTAATTCTTCCCGTACATCGAGAGTCTGCAAACATGGTATTATTGTACCACCAGCGTTGGCGCTGGCGGTACACATGGTTTTAGTCCCGTCCGGATCGTTCTGCCGGCTCAGCCAGCTCCTAGACGGTAAGGGCCTCCGTACCCATCTCTTGGATTTAGGTCACCAATAATCTCAACTCCTTTCACGTAAAATTTGGGCTTTGTCGGTATTGGGGTCTAAGTGTGGCACTCATTGCGCAACGCACCCTTGTCCAAAAATGGCAAAATTAAATGCTAATTATCTTCCCTACGGAAGGAATTATGGGAAAAATTTCTACAGACGGCTTTCCTAAAGTCATATGTGTAGATTTCAAATATGCCCTTGGATTTGACCTTTGACCTTATTTTCAAGGTTAAACGGGCCAAAATTTTCAAAAAAAAAAAAAACGAATTTTTTTACGAAAAAAAAAATTATTGGCGCTGTTATTCAGACACTACCCAGACTTAACCAAAAATATAATTGCAAAGTGTTACCCTTTGGGTCATCTTTCATCTCCGTGAATTTGGGGTCAATCGGTGCATTTTCACGGGAGTAGCGGCCATAAGATACCGAAACTGAAAACTGTCTCTAATTCGGGAACCGTTGATGCTAGAGACCCATTCTTTTTTGCATTTTGTAGAGCATGTAAAGCCCAACACTAAGGTGGTGTCCGTTTTTTTGTATTCCATACGGTTTTCGAGTGACTCTGTATCAAAAAGTACATATTGGTGGTGAAAGCAAAATGTGCAGTACGGTAATGGATAATAAATTTTGAGCCCCGGGAAAATAAAACATAAGGCTTGGCGAGGCAGACAACTTCTGGTCAAAAATGACATTATTTCATGAAATTTGATCATCTGGAACTACTGAGCACCTCCCATTTCAAGAATTTCAACCAAAATGACCTTTTCTTTATTTTTAATTAATTTTTTTTCTGTAGGAAATTTATGGCACATTATTGTAACTCCGAAATTATAACATTTAGTCCCTCATATCTCCAAAACTGGCAGAGATAGGTCCATAGTAACTATTAAATTTGAATAGGAAGTCATATACTGGCAATCTAAATGTGACATTGAAATTGACCTTTGACCTACTTTTTATCATGAATTGAACTTTGCAAATTTTAGTTCCCTTTTATCTCCAAAACTGGCAGAGATAGGTCCATAGTTACTATTGAAGTTGAATAGGAAGTCATATACTGGCAATCTTAATGTGACCTTGAAATTGACATTTGGCCTACTTTTCATCATGAATTGAACTTTGCAAATTTTGGTACCCTTTATCTCCAAAACTGGCAGAGATAAGTCCATAGTTACTATTGAAGTTGAATAGGAAGTCATATACTGGTAATCTTACTCTGACCTTGAAATTGACCTTTGACCTACTTTACACCATAAACTAAACTTTGCACCTTTTTTAATGCTTCCATTTTCAAAACTGGTAAGGATACGCCAATAGTTACTATTGAATTTGAATATAAAGTCATTAGGGACAATTTACTGTGACCTTAAAATTGACCTTTGACCTACTTTTCACCATGAACTTAACTTTGCAAATTTTGGTTCCCTTTTATCTCCAAAACTGGCAAAGATACGCCCATAGTTACTATTGAATTTGAATAGAAAGTCATTAGAGGCAATTTACAGTGACCTTAAAATTGACCTTTTACCTACTTTTCACCATGAACTTAACTTTGCAAATTTTGGTTCCCTTTTATCTCCAAAACTGGCAAAGATACGTCCATAGTTACTATTGAATTTGAACAGGAAGTCATATACTGGCAATCTAAGTGTGACCTTGAAATTGACCTTTTACCTACTTTTCATCATGAATTGAACTTAACACATTTTGGTTCCCTTTTATCTCCAAAACTGACAGAGATAGGTCCATAGTTACTATTGAACTTGAATAAGAAGTCATATACTTGAAATTTACTGTGACATTGAAATTGACCTTTGACCTACCTCACAATGAACTGAACTTTGATTGTACCATTTTCAGTTATATATATTTTTTGCATATTTTGAGAATTCTTGTTGATTGCATTTTTTACAGCTTGTCAAGCACAAGACTGGTGGTGGTGTCCCTTTTTTGTGTGTGTGGGAGGTCTATACCAATGCGCTTACTCCAGCTGGTGGTACAATATTCGGAGGCGGTATCGCCTCTCTGATCCTCTTGTTATCAATGTTGCTAACATTCATCATTTGCACACGAGCACTTATTTGAGAATCCGACACGGAGCGTTCCCAGATAGATTACTTTTCTACTTTGAGTATTAGTTATATATCTTTAGAAACAGAAGGGATGGGGGGTCAGGACCGCTCCTCTGTATTATTTTGGGTGGTGTGTGTGTGTGTGTGTGTGTGTGTGTGTGTGTGTGTGTGTGTTGAGTTACAGTGGGAAAAGTTACACAGATTAGTAGGCCTATATGAAGGGATGGATGGATAGGCATAAATAAAAAAAAGTAAATAGATGAATATTTCACGAATGAAACCTTTGTGTTAGCAATAGCCGAGGGCGGATCCAGGGATATTTGTAGGGGGGCGGGGTCCGCGCATGCAAAGCCGAACGTCCTTACTCACCCCTAGTGGACGCAAGACGATGACAAGATACCCCACCCTCAAAACTTATAAGGTGAAAAGTCAATAATAAATATATGTGAGAGCATCATCACCACATGGACTTTTTTTTTTTTTTTTTTTTTTTTTTTTTTTTTTTTTTTTTTTTGTGACACTTGCTTCAGTCTTGAAGAAATTTACACGATTTATTTGTTTGGAAGTTCATATTGTGTTTGTAAGATATAGATTGGAAGAGAAAACATAACTTTACTTTGAGCTTAAAAAATGTTGAACTTAAATTTTCATAAAAATTGTTATTGTTTTACTTGGCTTTTTTTTTTAATAAAGGGCTATATTTCTATCATATCGAAATAAATAAATCTGCTTATTTTATTTATATTTTTATTATTCTTTTTTAAAAAAGACTTCGAAGACCATGGCAAAAAAAAAAAATTGAACTTAAATTTTCACACGAATTGAAATAATTTTATACTTGGCATTTTTTTTTTCTTCATAAAGGGCCAGGCGCCATTTAGGCTATAGGGCCTATTTCTATCATATTGAAATACATCATTTCGCTTTATTTATTTATTTATTTATTTATTGTTATCGTTTTTATTTTTTTATTTATTTTATTTGAAGCCCAGCGCGAACTGGAGAGAAAACAAAAGGAAGAAGAAGACTATCTCTTTAAGAAATTCCACTTGCAAAAGGAAAGAAATTCCACTTGCAAAAGGAAGAGCGTATGCGGAAACTGGTAGAAGAGATTATGGCAGAAAAAGAAACCTCTGTCAAAGAACTCGTCGCTCTCTTCGACAGGTTAGGGATGAAGAGTGCTAGCCGAATTATCAAAGGGACTCAATTAGTTTGGAAAGGCGCCCCCAAAAGCGAAGCAGACGACGCAGGGGCCGATGATGATGATGACGATGACGATGACCTGAATCTGGATGACGAAGCTTCTGAAGGAGATACAAGCGCGACCAGCTTGCTGGAGAAAAGTAAGCACATTGATGACGAATACCAAAGTCGTCTTGACGAGAGAATGCAGGAGCTGATGCGATCTCTAGAACAACAAGAGCAAGAGGAGCTTGTCAAACTGGTAGAGAAACACAGCAAAGAGATGCTGTCACTAATAGCTGAGAAGGTGAGACTTAAATAATAATAATAATAATAATAATAATAATAATAATAATATTAACGTATATTCTAAAATCCATATAAAATGTTCAGTAGACTTTACATGGATAAAATGAACATAATAAGATGAATAAAGCTCCAAAACCTACTCTAAATACAGCGGAATTCGCTTGATTTGACGTTCAATCGCGAGACTTTGTGTCATCTCGGATAGTGTCCGCTTCAATAGTTTGAACATCCCAGAAGTGAGTGTGCTAGTGCTATCAAACTGAATACAGCTGTTGCAATAGAACCAGAGGACTTAATTGTGATAGTGGTGAAAATCAAGTCGTGGGCGCATCGTATTGTGTATTTGTTTATTTTCACAATGTGTTTATGCTCATGTATCTAAAATTGATGAAGTCTAAAATAGATATAAATAAATACAGTGAGTTTAATTATGGAGAGACGATATTCAAATTTTCTAATGGATTTTTATCATTGGTGCAATTTTACCTTAATCACGCTTCTTGATTTCGTGAGGACAGGTTGTACTCCTTCTTCAAGCGGGATATGACTAAGACTTTTTTACAATTGTTATTAAAGGTTGCGGAATCCGACGATTTGACTACATTTACAGACCTTGTAAGGAACCTAACCAAGGACTGCTGTAACGAATTAGAAAAAGCAAGGTGCGAGTCATCCTTATTATTTAACATTAGGCCAGGATTGCATTCTGATATCTGTTTTATTTGATTTTATTTATTTTGATTTTAATTAATTTTAATTTTAATCTTATTTATTTATTATTTCCCAAAACAAACACACACTGAGCATGATTGCAATTGCATATTAGAAAAATGACTGATTTTTTGAAGAACATTTGCCTATTTTATCTCATATACTACTTAGTGAAATTCTTAGGGCAGATGCAACATCATTGATTTTAACATTTCTTTAATCTGTTTTTGCGCTGTCTAAACCAACAAGGCGCACGTTTGTTTTAATTTTTTAATATAATTTTAATAATTTAATTTAATATCTAAAAATGTTACACGCTTTCAGAGCCATATTCCGTTGGATTACCGTAAAGAACCTGAACAAGATGGAGTTCAGCGATGACCTTGACCCAGACACTCCCCTGGAACTGCTTAGAAGGATCAAACTGAGGATTGAAAGTTATCATGTTCTTTTTAAACGACTATGCAGGTAAACCTCATTGCCTCTTTTGTCTCATGAAACTCTATACCACTTTCAGTGAAGATTTTATTCGAGGGAACCCCCTGCAACGTCGAGGGTGGGCTAAACTGTATTCTGGATTCTGGGTTGGGGGGAGTTGGCATAGCAAGTACCCCTCAATCTTATCTTCGGTGGTATCCACCTCTTCTTCTTATTTTTCTTGAACTTCTTTTCTTCTTCTTTTCTTTTCTCAAGGAAACCCTGTGCCCTCATTCTAACAGTGAACTGAATGTATCCGTCGAGTCTTTCTTCCTTATGACTGCTTATTTTCGGGGATTCAATTAAATTGATGTAACTTTTTATTATTTATTTTTGTCATTTCAAAAACATTTTTAGACATTTATTTAGTCTTTGTTCCTTAAAGCTGCCTTTTTTCGGGAAGTAAATCAAAAGTCATTGTTATTGTTTTTATTTTTTATATTAGTTACGCTGGAATTCACTGTGAGATCATCCGTGGGTACTCGAAGGGTTCTGGCTACAAGGCTGGTCGTAAAATGTCCAGGCGCTTCAGAAATTCCTGGACAGCGGTCTGCGTGGACGGGTCTGGGCACTTCATCAACTGCCAATGGGGTGCACGATTCACCAGGGGGAAACACTTTGAGGACGAACTAGGTCAAGGTCAGATCACATCACCAGGTCAAGCTCAGGGGAATGTCATCAACGAAGAGCTTCAGTATCGGTGTGAGAAGTTTTATTTTCTCACAGACCCCGAAGATCATATTTTTGAACATTTTCCAGACGACAAAAAGTGGCAGCTAATGGAGCCTGCCATTTCCATTGAGGAATTTATTAGACTCCCGGTGGTAAAGGCACCATTTTTTAACAAAGGCCTGCGCTTCGCAACCCGGTACATATCGATTCTATGGACGCACTCCGGCAGGGCTGAGGTGAGAATAGGAGTGCCGAATGCCAGTCGGGCAGACTTTGCCGCTAAAATTGACCCACACCACCCCCCGTCTGCAGCTAGTCGAGAATCGGTGACGGGAAGCGTTCTTTGTCGAAGAATCGACAACGAGGTTCTTTTCACTGCCAAAGTCCCACAACCAGGCATATACTTTTTGAAAATATTCGTAGCAGACGATCCTTCGACCACCATGGAGTGCGCATGCGTGTTTCAGATTAACTGTACTGACGTCGACAGATCTTCTAGCAGACGTCATTATCCAAATGTACACATTTTGGGCGCCACTGCACATGCCAAGGACCTGGGCATTTCTCCTGTAGCTCGTTTTGACCCATACGTTGTACATGACAAAGAAAGTGATTATTGTTTTCGAATACTTACAAAAAGAAACTGCTGGGAAATCGGTGTCGTCCGCTCTGGAGAACGCTCAGTTCGCCATGATCTACAAAAAAGACCCAGATCACGTGGGATTCAGATTAAGAATGATAAAAAACGGATTTTACATGCTTTCTGTTTTCGCTGCGGAATTAGACTTGAATGTATCCCAAATCTCAGTTTCGCAGTCGGCAGTGGAAGACCAATTTGAGTGTGTTTACCGCGTGCTTGTTCGCTGCTCTGTGTCGTCTATGGAACAATGCCCCTTGCCCATCGCGTTATGGCGCTGGGATGTAGGGGTTCTCCATCACCCTTTCACGGGGGTCCTTGACGTCGGAAGCCTGATAAGTCTCAAACCTCAGGTTCCAGGAGCGCTGCAGGTCTCCGCCATGGTGAACCGGAAATGGCAACCGTTGGCTAGCGACGGGGACACGTGGGATGGAACAGTTTATACAGGAGACTGTCCCGGGAAGGTGAAATTGTGCGCCAAGTATGACGAATCAAGGGGGAAATATATCCCTCTGTTTGAGTACACCCTAATCTAGCTGAAAGATGTTAGAATAAGACCGTTCAATTTAAAACTTTTTTATAATAAAATGTTGTGAAGTCAACCCGTCCCAATGCACCAGATCCCCTTACAATACAGGGCTAAGGGCAGTTCCAGAGATATATTTCAGTCAGTCTTCTAAATTTATCTTTGATTCATCATTCACCTTTGACCGCCTTTCGTCAGGAAAAATTAGATATCCGTTAATGTAAACGTGAAACCTGTATAAGTACTCTTCCCAGAAGGCAATCCACTTACGTCACGGTAACGCCCAACATCTATAAATTTAATGGAGGAAAGACTCTGTTACAACCAATATTTGGGCTTGTTCCCATAGATGTCATCGGTCTACAATGTACGTAGATCAAACTTAATCTGTAGGGACTCTCGCTGAGTGCCATCAGTTTAACTGAATCACATGCTTCCTCTTATTTCCATCGTACGCGTACAGTCACCAGCTTTTCTGTTTTCAACTAAACGCCTATAAGAGACGTGTTAATCTGTAAAACTGATTGATTTTTGCGAGATTCACCGCGGAGTTGGATCGATCTCCGTAGACCAATGGTGTCTGTGGGAATGCGCTCTTGGGCTGTATTCCCAGAGCTTTAAGATCGATTTATCCCCGCGGGGAGTCTCACTAGATTACTGTCAGATAATCCGGCTTAAATGTCCGTCCCGCCTACTACAAGCTGTAAGGGGGTAATTAAATTTCGTGTCCGCCCGGCTGACAGCTATTTAGCTTGAACCCCCAGGGAGTTAGGTCGATCTAAAGTAGATGATCTAATCTCTGGAAATGGGGTGTTGGTTTCATCAGAAGGGTATGAACTGAAAGGGTGGAAAGGAGATTACCGGGGGGGGGGGGGGGGGGGGGGGGACAGTTGATTACTCATCATGTTAAAAGTTTTATTTATCAAATGGTTTTATGAAAGGAAAACTACTGTCATTGCTTACTTTTGTTGTAGCCTTACACCCCATTTCCATAGATTTTTAGATCGATCTATCCCTGTGGGGAGTCTCACTAGATTACTGTCAGCTTGGCCGGCTTAAGCGTCTGTCCCGCCTACTAAAGGCTGTAAGGGGGTAATTAAATATGGTGCCCGCTCGGCTGACTGCAATTTAGCGTGAGCCCCCAGGGAGTTAGGTCGATCTAAAACTTAATCTTTAGATCGATCTAAATCTCTGGGAAAGCACCCTTACTTTCTGTAGAAGACTCATATTATGCGTTTATGACAGCAAATGAGTAATATGTTAAAGGCAGTTTTTGAAACCGAAAATGTTGCTAAGATAGCACTTTGTATCTGGTATGAAGCCCTTCTACATTTAGAATAGATTGTCTTTTTTAATTTTTATGTTGTTTTTTTTTTTTTGGGGGGGGGGGGGGGGGTTCTTTAGTTTTAGCTCACGATGATGACTCTGGAATCCGGACATTGCCTTTATATGCATGCAAGTACTTTTATTTGAGTATATCGAATTTATTTGCTTATTATGCAATAAAAATATATGTCAGATAGTTTTTACTTTTGAACCATGACTTTTAACTGAGAAGAGGGGGTGGAACCTAATGCATGGTTATATAAAAATAAAAATAAACAGAAATAAACATCAAGTGCAAAGGAGTAAAAAGAATAATTTTACAAAACAACCCGGTATTCTAAAAATAGTCCACAACACCTTTGAACTCCTCAACCTCGGATACAAAATGCTTATGTGTCCGAGCCTCAACTTAACCAAAATGGCCCTCATGTGTCCCAAACCTTTTGATATTAAGACACCTTGAAGTTCAGCGTTTATATTATAGTTCGTTAGTTTTAAAATGACAAGTTTAGCTAACATGGGTAGTACTCCCTATAAGACCGTCAACCTCAGCCTCAGATACTTTGACTTCAAGGAGACACCTCCTCTTTCCTTGCGCTCCCAATTAACATTTTAATGTTAATATTAAAATACTGATGGGAAGATGACTACTCATATAATTATGTTTTAATCAATTCAGTTTTTACAAGCTGCATTATGTACAGGTGGATAGAGTAAATGCTAAAGCTAACCACTCAAGATGGCGTCTTGGTCATTAATCTTTGCATGTCAATCAAACAATAAGTCTAGCTTATACCCTCGTTTGATTTATCATAAATGATGGAACATACAGGTTGTTTTGACAAAGCGGGTCTTATTGCTTTAAAACCGCCAATAAAGAAGTACCTTCCCATTGGAACCACAGTTTTCTTTCGGTAAACTCCTTACATGGGTTGCATAAATCATTTTTTATGCAATATCCCACATAACAGAATTGTTACCCGTGTTGAAGGCTTGTCGTGCCGTCTACAGAAGATAATTGCAGTGCGCGGCAGACGCACACGCTGTTAGGCACGTGACCTTTAACGAGCATACCCTAATGCTAAGTGTGTGTGGATTTGGTGACATTTGATGGCTTCTTTTCAATTTAATAGACGTTTCTTTACATCTGTAGAAGTCAAAGTGAAACGGTGGATTTGAGGGGGTTCCTGTTATAAATTTTACTAAGGGGTATATGTGTGTATATTTTCACCACTATTTTGTATTTTTTTAACCATTAATCATGTTATACACGGAATTTGTAATAAAAAGCACTATATCTAACAATTTACAGCTGTGAGGTGATCATTTGTAAATAAAAGTACATGGAAATGGGGGTGGGACAACCTTTTTGCCCAATGTTGAGTTCACAACACCTTTGAACTCCTCAACCTCGATACAAAATACTAATGTGTCCGAGCCTCAACTTAACCAAAATGGCCCTCATGTGTCCCAAACCTTTTGATGTTAAGACACCCTGAAGTTCAACGTTTATGTTATAGTTCGTTAGTTTTAAAATGACAAGTTTGGCCAAAGTGGGTAATACTCCCTAGATCGCAAACCTCAGCCTCAGATACTTTGACTTCAAGGAGACGCCGCCCCCCTACTAATGGGAAGATAGCTTCCAGTATCACTTATTTTTCAATCCAATCATTAACGTGCAAGTTGAAAGGATTAATACCCCATCTCAGCCCTTCCCACAAAACTGCCGCCGTTGTCACTCATCCTTACATGTCAATGAAACAAAATTGCTAATACTCGCGTTTTATTTATCATTAAATATGCTTTATTCATACCTTCTACACCAGGCTGAACTGGTGAAAATGTGCAAAGATAAAAAGTAATAGTAATAAATAAATAAATAAATAAATAAATAAAATGAAATAAAGAAAAATAGAAAATTACATATATAGCAATGCATCGTTATTACACATACATATCCAGTATTTCATGATGATAAGCTAGGTGCGGTCTTAATGCCGAGTCAACTGCTCACAGCACTGATCATACGCTAGCATCACACTACAAGTACATGACTAAGATATTGAAATTAATTATTCACGAGCCTGTTTTCTACTATGTGAAATGAACCTAAACATTTGCAGTAATTATTCACATCACTAAGTGGAAGATGCAGCGCAGTTTCTTTTCACAAAAGCGAGGTTAAATTAAGAAATTTGGCTAAAGATATTATTACAGTCTCGTTTGGGTTGTTCATTATGATGGAGAATTTATCTTTGTTGTTAAAATGTGTAAAGCATGTGTGGCCGCTTTGCACTATTTGAAAGAGTTCTTTTCTGTATTCAGTATACAGAGAGCAGGTATTTAAAAAGTGCTCTGAATCCTATAACTCTAGTGTGGAAAATGAGACATTTTCTTTTTTCATCTGGTGTTGGTTAACCATTGACATGGTGATCTGTTTCAATGTGCAAATTGTGGTTGCTGATTCTAAATTTGGTTAGGGCTTGGCGTAATGCTTTATCTTGAATTATATCAAGGTATTTTTCTTTCCCAAAATAAAGTTTAATAGTTTTATACGTTTAATCGTTCTCAGCTTGAGATTTTCTTGTGATACTTTGCTAGCCAAAGTTGTATATTGCTGTCTCTAAGTATAACACTAAAATTCTTCATGAACTTTTTGTCCGTTTTCTCTTTGAACCATACATGCCCAAAACCATTTTCTACAAGAATTTTCGTCCCTCCTTCTCTCCGTGGCATAGCATGGCTTGTGTTATGAAGGCTAGTGCTTGAAAGAAGTTAAAGTGTTTTAATTCATCTAGGTATGCCCGTTTAAGTGGAACACAGTCATCTTATTATAAAATATTGACCCAGTATTTAATTACTAGTATCTGAATTTGGCGCCCAAGTTCCCCCCGAACAGCATAATCACTAGATTTAGAATGCACCCCTAAAAGGTGCTAGCGAATTTGGAGATGTATTTTTTCTGTTGGGGACTTATCATAAAATGGAGTGTAACCCAATGTTACAGCTCCATATGCTGCAACTTGGAAAATCATTGTTTCATAAAGTCTTTTTTCTTTTAAGGAGATGGGATTGTTACTAGCTTGACTGAAGAAGGCTTTATATATACATTTTGTTGTGCAGGGGCTAGTGTGCCAGACCATGTGTAAAGGAGACCTACATGTAGTTACACATGTAGCTAGCTTGTTACTACTGGCACCAACTGGTTATGAAAGTAAAAAAAAAACTCTCTATTTCCAACAGTGTGACCATGTATTTCTTCCTTAACATTAAAAATAACAACTTTCGTCTTTTTTTAATGAATAGTTAACCTCTATCTATGACAGTGTTTTTCTAAGCATTTTAAACTTCTGGTATTCTGAAGGCCTGAGGCACTTGCCAAAAACAAAACTAGATCGTCTGCATAAAAAAGACCAGTAAGAGGTTTGGTGGGGCTTTGCTTTTTGATTTATCTGTAAGTCTAAGTATGCCATCAATTAATATATTCAAAAATAAAGGGTTCAGTGTGTCTCACTTTTGAACTTCTCTAAATTTTGGGAATGAATTTATTTCAAAGAAATAATGGAAGGTATTGCTTCTTTTGGCAAAACATCCTTATTGATCTAAAACCGCATATAAGTAATTTCCACTGAAACCAGTTTGGTAGGCTCCTTTAATTGGGTTTCATTAATGGAGCATGTCATTTTTTCAATTCAAGCCGTGTAAAATCGGCTCCCTTCCTCTTCTTGCTGAGTTGTGCGTCATTCTGCCGGGGATGACAAAAACACGATCATATTTCAACTTTAATTTCAGGCCTGCAAATCTTAAAGGTCAAATAATAAAACTAAATTGTTTATAGCCTGAAATTTTAGGTAATTTTCTCTGAAACGTCAAAGACTACCTCCGTTGACAAGTTTCCAGATTTTTAATTTACCTTTACACAATGTAGGGGCATATCCAATGAAACTGTCGGTCTACGTGGATCGATCCAACTCCGCAGGGGGTCTCGCTGAATGAAAGCAGATCAACAGCTTATCACGCCTCCTCCCGGACCTGAGCAGAACAGAAAAGCTGGGGATTCTACGACCACGTTGATTTCAAGAGTGGGCGTGTTCATTTGTTGACCTGATTGCATTCACCTTGAGTCCCCGCAAAGCTGGATCGATGTGCGTAGAACGATAGTCTCAGTAGGAATTAGCCCTTAGTGACGGGTGCAACGTGGTAGCGTATCAAATGTTAGAGACAATTGTCTAGATCCACCCAGATGGGGCGTGTCAACCGAAAGGATTTTCAAACCTGTCATCTATCAAAACGCCCACGGGAAGAGCACAGAATTCTATATAAACCGACGGCAACGCAGTTTTAAAGTTATTGCAAACGTTCAAGTTTGAGACGCCAAATTCCACTCACGGAGAACATCAGTCGACAATAAGGAGAAGAAACAAGTTTACGAAAATGAACAACTTCGTCAAGCTGTTTGTTGTCTTCGTTCTGGGTTTGAACCTGTTTCACCGTGGCGATATGTTACAGTTTGCAGGTACTTGGTATTGTACTCATATTGTCGTCATTCTCAATTGCTGGTAACCGAAAATGCTGTCATTTTGTATTTGTGCTCTTACTGTGTTTGTAGATTTGTTATTTAAATGATCTGCCTTAAAGTACATGAACAAAACGCTTAAATTGACAAGATGCAATGGCGCAAGCTAGCGCGATACCTTTAGTTTTGACTTACAGGAACGTTTTCTCAAACTCCCGCGATAACACTACAAGGACAGGTAGACATGAGGGGGTAGTTTTACCAGTTCCGTCTTCCCTGAGCACGCGCAAGAGCCAAGATAACTTTTATCACGAATAACGTACGGTGAAATCGTAAATAGTATTTTCAAGGTTACAGGCTGTGGCGAGCTTACTATATATTGCGTGCAGGGACATTTCTCCCCATATGACATTGAGGTTATGTGGGAAAATATCGGTTTTCCGGTTGAAATGTTAGCGCGTTGAAATACCCCAACAGTCTCATTACAGTTGCCTTACATCCTCCGTGTGGCTTCTTCGAAAATGGAGCCGTTGTTGCCGCGGATTTCTGCGACTGTAGCACCCATTTTAGCCATGGTTACAACTGGGCGCACGAATTTTAGGATCGTATGTTTTTGGGTTTGAACCTGTTTCACAGTGGCGATATGTTACAGTTAACAGTTAACTGTTTTCTCAAACAGTTTACAGTTACTTGGTATTGTATTCTCATTGTCGTTATTCCCAATTGCTGGTAATCGAAAATGCTGCATTTGTTATTTAAATGACCTGCCTTAAAGTGCACGTACAAAACGCTTAAACTGACAAGAAGCAATGGCGCAAGATAGCGCGATACCTTTAATTTTGACTTACGGGAACGTTTTCTCAAACGCCCTCGATAACGCTTCAAGAAAAGGTTAATAGTATTTTCAAGGTTACAGGCTGTGGCGAGGTTACTATATATTGCGTGCAGGGACATTTTTTCCCCTATGACATTGAGGTTATGTGGGAAAATATCGGTTTGCCGGTTGAAATGTTAGCGCGTTAAAAACCCCAACAGTCTCATTACAGTTGCCTTACATCCTCCGTGTGGCTTTCTTGAAAATCAATCTCTACGACTGTGGCACCCATTTAAGCCACGGTCACATACATGCGTGAGACGCTTGTGATGACGTAGTGGCGGCGCACGTCAGTTTTGCCATTTGTTCTCCCCTTCCAACTTCCTCCTCCCTTCTTTTCAGCTCTCTAAGCTATTTTCCCTTGCCCTTTGTAGGCATATTGGAAGCTGATTTTAGCAAAATTCAAATTTTCTGAAAGTTGTAGTGCAAGTTGCATACTCGACGTTCATTGGCAAAACACGAACGTGTGCCTTGAGCACTCCGTGTGTTCGTTTTTTTTTTTTTTTTTAAGTTGTGACGCTTGCACCTTATTCAACACGCAAATGGCACTTGCTCCTTCACTGCTTGTGACGTGCCTCTTGGACCGCTTGCTCTCACTTACGAACCTCCTTGCAAACTCCGTGTTAATGGAGCAAGTTACACTTGCGGCCTGGCAGATAATTGACAGTTTTTTGGACATGTCCGATATCCTCCGTGCGTACTTAAGGGGGGACTTTCTGCGAACTCGAAATTTCGTAAGAAGGACTCGAGTGGGACGTGAGATTCTGCGCAAAATTTGGAAGCAAACAGGACGCAAGAGCCCAAACGGCCGGTTGTGACCGAGGCTTAAAAGTCAGTATAAGCAAACACACAACTTTAAATCCATGCAAGTGAATTGCAATAAGTTTTAGATTTCTTTACTTTTGTTTTGCCTCCAAAAACCACAAAAGGCGAAATGGAAGAACAACCCAAGGTTCAACCATTATCACGATCAAGTTTTGAAGGGAAGTCCAACGAATAAATGCCCCTTAGAGAACTGTGCAGTTCCACTGGCTCGAGTGTTGTGTCCATGTGTGGTGTGTGGTTGTGTTTGTGGCTGTGTGTGTGTGTGTCCGTGACTGTGTGTGTGTGTCCGTGAGTGTGTGTGTGTGTGTGTGTGTGTGTGTGTGCGTGTGTCCGTGTGTGTATGTATGTGTGTGTGTGTGTGTGTGTGTGTCCGTGTGTGTATGTATATGTGTGTGTGTGTGTGTGTCCGTGAGTGTGTGTGTGTCCGTGAGTGTGTGTGTGTGTGTGTGTCCGTGTGTGTATGTATATGTGTGTGTGTGTGTGTCCGTGTGTGTATGTATATGTGTGTGTGTGTGTGTTTGTGTGTGTGTGTGTGTGTGTCCGTGAGTGTGTGTGTGTGTGGTTGTGTGTGTGGCTGTGTGTGTTTGTGTGAGTGTGTGTGTCCGTGAGTATGTGTGTGTGTTTGTGTGTGTGTGTGAGTGTGTGTCCGTGTGTGTATGTAGGCTATATGTGTGTGAGTGTCTTTGTGGCCGTTTGTGTGTGTGTCCGTGTGTGTGTGTGTGTGTGTGACGGTGTGTCTGTGTATGTGTGTGTGTTTCTCTTCATAACAGTCTGTCCGCAGATTCCGAGCTGCTCGTGCACACTGTCTGAAGCGACGGCCATTTTCGCACTACTTTCAGCAAAATCGAGTGAAAATGGACGACTTTTGAGCTCTTCGTATTTTCATGTGTAGGCCCTGTTTTTGTCAGCAGTTGATGTGATTAAACGATTGATATATAAAAGAAAGCGGGAATATCTAAGGATTCGGAATTTTAAGGTTAGTTGTCATAAAAAATAGATTCAGAACGGTAAAATGGAAGATTTATCCACGCGGGTGATTGCAAATGGTGCCCCGTTTCAGGTGTCCGAAATTTTCTATTCAAAGATTTCTATAAGAAGTTTAATTTGTACAAAGTTTTAAAAACTAAATCATGAAAGCTGGTTAAAGTGGGTCTCTGGCAGTATATATATATATTGAAAATTCAGCTTTGTCCATTTTTTTAGCGCGAGGTGAACTCGACGCCAAGCACTCGCATTTTTAAAGCGTGTGACACTAGGGTGTTTCAATTTAAACAAAATTGCTACAATGTTGAAATCACCAGCGTTTTATATATATTCTAAAAGATTAACAAGTGTGCTTTGTGTTGATATGAAACACATGTTGCGTTTGGGTCCCATCTCGTTGGCAAAGTGTTCATATTTATGTAGCCAAATGTTCACAAGCACAACGAAGCTCTGTTTTTGCTCCAAATTAAGTAGGATAAGTCCATATGACTGAAATTGTCATTTATTAATGACGAAAACTAATAAGATACAAAGTTTCAAAACTGGGGAGATAATAAACTTCCCCCAAACTATATAAGTGCTAAATATAAAAATAATAAAGTATGTTAATGAAATGTAACCAGGATTAATTATGAAAAATATGAGAAATCACAACAGCTATAGGAGCAAAAAGTTGGCGCAAATGAAAATAAAAGGCCGAAAACTAATAAGATACAAAGTTACAAAACTGGGGAGATAATAAACTTCCCCCAAACTATATAAGTGCTAAATATAAAAATAATAAAGTATGTTAATGAAATGTAACCAGGATTAATTATGAAAAATATGAGAAATTACAACAGCTATAGGAGCAAAAAGTTGGCGCAAATGAAAATAAAAGGCTTATGAAAAATATGAGAAATCACAACAGCTATAGGAGCAAAAAGTTGGCGCAAATGGTTGGCGCAAATGAAAAGAAAAGGCAAAAGGCACATTCTAAAGCCGGCCTAGGCTGAGAGCGAGCTACGCAACCCCTACCTTTTTAGGACGGGGACGTAGGTTTCCTCATTGCTCTGACAGCCCAATCATAGAGTTGTCTCTCTTGGCCTACGTACTGCCTCATATGCCCTGCATAGTACATTTACCTAACTATAGTTTTAAAGTAATAATCTCACATGTATGATATATATCAATAAACAAATGATAACCAGATAATCTGAAATGACTAATTAATGTGCCAAATGAGTTATAGCTAACAAGCATAAATACAACCATGTTACATTGAGACAATGCTCAAATCTGCTTCATTAGTCATGGAAAGAGAAAAAAAAAATATGGGGGGAGGGGGGGGTTTGAATAAGTTTACCAAACATCACCTTAAAATTTTTACTCCTGAATAATGCACTTCTTAATGTTGTGAATTTTACGAGAAAAGTGAGGGAGAGCATTAACTGTCTCCTGAATAATTGAACTCATATGCCTCTGATTAGCAGGCCTACCAGAGGCCAAGTGGCACTGTCCAAATAGGTGCCCCCCTTAATTATGTCACACAGGTGCCGCTTGAAAGTAAATAAGTTTAAGTGTTAAAAACACCACAAGGATGAAGGCAGGTGGTAGGGGAGGGTGGAGGGTGTACAAATAACAATAAAGAAACGTAAGTAATAATACAGTGTAGCTGCTAAAACTGCGGGTAAATATATCCGCAGCTACAAAGCTGAATGACTTCTCACTGAATGCAGCTCGATGGAATAATCTCCAAAACATCTTTCATAGAATATACTTGTGTGTGCCTTGATACACAGCAGCTAAGACATTCCTTAACCCTGGACATCTGTTAACACCTTGTCTTGGTCAACTACTTAAGGTCAAAATGTGCAGACACAAGACCCAAACAAAACGTTGATGTATTACCAAAAAGTTAATAGCACCACTAAAACAAACCATTTGCTACATAAATACAATTAATTCTCTTAATTGTAGTTTCCCGTGAAGTCGGTGTAAAAGTCGGCAAAATCGATTTTTTCAAGTGCAGTAGGTTACTGTGATTATGTATCGCAGGAAACTCAAAATGTTTTCAAACAATTACATCCTGCAGAAAGATAAGATCATAAACTTTCAAATGATATCATAAGGTATGTCTCCTACATTTTTACCCATTTCGTGTGGGGAAATTATTGCATCTCTAAAACGACGACAAAAATGGAACCCCATTTTCATCATAATTTACAGCGTCACGTGACCAACCTGAAGCAATGACCCGACTTGGCAAGACTACATGCAAGTTTTCTTAAATATTCTGAAGCAAACAGAGCAAACAAGTTACAATAAAATTATAATACGAACAAGTGCTGTGCATCTAACATCAGAAATATTCCAAGAGTTATATGCTTCATTCTTAAAACATCAAAAAATGTATAGTTATGATCCACTCCACAAGAAATCCAGTGTGAATTTTGACCAATATAGAAAGATATTGCTAGATCTAGTTATAAATAAAGCAAGATTTTTTTTAATTTGATAAATATTTACAATGAAGTACTGGCCTATGGCCAGGTTGTACTTTTAAAAGCCTGAAAGGGTTTTGATTTAAAAAATTATTCAACACCGGTTTATTCATTATATCTTGAGATCTGCACTTCTGCCTTGTTCTCTTATTTTACTGCTCAAGATTTATTTCTATGTACTAGTACTATTTTTGTCTCTTTAAGTCTTACATATTAAACTATTTAAAATAATACTCTTACAATTGTAATTTGAAAAAATATCCCTAATCTATTTAAAATTTACATTTCTCTTTTTAAAAGTGCAAAATTTTGAAATCTGTGTGATAAACAAAACTAAGTAAACATTTAAAACTCATGTCCTTAAAGCACTGTCCCTGGGAAATGTTCATTCAGCCTCATGAATATGCACTGAACTTTTTGAAAGTTTTTTTTTTTTTTAAACTTTTTGCCTTTTAAATTAAAGCAGTTAACAAGGCTCCAATAAACTCGTTGGCCAACTTGATATGTCTATTCTGAGGGCAGGAGAAGCACCTGCCCCAGCAAGTTATGAATATTACTTTAGCCAATACTGACATACAATTAAAATCATCCCCAACTGAAAATTCTTGAATATAATTTGTAATTAAATACATATCAAAGTGCATTAAAGATGAAAAAAAAAACTTCAGTATACGAGTATGTTTCAATTTTTTTTATTTTCTTAGAATCTTCAATGGCCAGGTCATTTATTTGGATATGACAATCAGAAAACAAAATCAATTTTCAAGTTCAAAATTGGGCTGTTTTCCCAGAGTGCCACCCTGCCACTCAGTGGTTGATAGATTCCTTGACTAAATGATCATCAAAACTTGGCCCCTATAAAACTGCTGTCAAAATTTTGTTAATTTAAGCATAATATTCCCCAAACTTGACCTCCAGTCAGATTCGATTCTTTTGAGAGCACTGTATCCTCTCTCCACCTGAGAAGTGGACAGGCTGAACAAGGCAATTTCAATTAGCATTATTGTATGTATTCTAATCTTTGTCTGGTCTCCTAGCCTTAAAACAAATCAGTACACATATCTTTACTTTTATTCACTATAAACATGCCACCTATGTGCTCTTTAAAGGCAGGCCACTCTCAATGGAAGTCTTTTGGGTCAAAGCCCATCCTGTATAATACTTGAAGAAAATAATGTTCCAGAACTTGTCTGCTATGAGAAAGTTTTCTAGGGTAAACAATATCCAAGACTCTACACCATCTCTTGTTCACCTGCATCGACAGCACCATCAAACAAAATCGTACAGAAAATAATTTTTCCTGGTCTTGACCAGAACACCTCTTCCCTTATTGTCAGCTGATATGAAATTCGGGAATCTGTTAAAAATAAATATAATAAAATGATAAAATCATACATGTAGAAACAAGACATTTATACAAAGCAGATAAAAACTGAAATTTATGAAAAATCCATAGATTTTCTAAAATCATTTCATTTTAGGGTACAAAATTACACGATCTGCTTGAGAAAAACTGATACAAGGCTTTCTTCGAAATTGAAATGTTTATTTTACATTTTGCGTTTACATCAAGTTCTAAATTTTATTTTTTGAAAGTTTCAAGCGGAATAATGAGTTATTCACAGAGCTTCATGGCTTTATATAACAACTACGGATTTTTGAAAACATGGCGCGAAACACACGTCGCGGACTATTTTGTGCAAGCGCGTAGGTGTTTTTGTAATGATCACCGCTTACGCATTGATATGCAAGATCTGCGGACAGACTGTAAGGGGTTTCCACAGAAGGTCATAGACTTGGTGACTTACAATTCCTTAGAACTCATTCAGAACAGGGGACTAACAGATCCGCGGATCAAACATGGCATACCCACTTAAATGTTTGTTGCGTAATTCCCGAATGAATCTATTCATTGTCTTATCCTAAACTAAGGGGCAAGCTTTTTAGTGGGTCGCCATATTTGATCACATATCTGTTAGTCCACTGTTCTGAATGCACTCTTAGGTCCCTTTGGCCCCATTCAGAATGAATGATTCGAGTACTAACTGATCCGCCGATTACATATAGCAGACCACACTTCAAAAGAGATGATGGTCTCCCCGCCTCCACACGCGCCATTAAACGGATTAAATTGCGGCTCCGAGGTTTAATTGCTAGGCCCCTGCAGCGACGGCGCGTGTCGAGGCGGGGAGACCATCGAGAATCTTTTTTGAAGTGTGGTCAGCCATATTTCGTCGGCGAATTAGTTAGTTCCAGATGATCCATTCTGAATGGGACCATTTAGAACAGGGTACTAACTTGTCCGATGGTCAAATATGACACCACTTGAAAACTTCCCAACGGGATATCTATTTAGTGTCTATTAGCAGATTAGACGGCAAGCTTTGTAGTGGGACGCCATATCTGCTCTGTGGACAAGTTAGTCCCCAATCCTGAATGAGGTCTTAGTTTTAATAGTTTTCATTGGAATATTCTATTGCAGACAGTGGCAGTACATCCTGTAGCTGCATGCAACTAACACTAATGGAAAAAAAGTTGAAACTCCATTAACACGCATTTATATTGTAGCAAAGGAGAGAGTGGAAAAAAAGTGGTTTTCGTTAAGTGCAATCAGCTGAAGCGAGTGACACGCCTCATCTTGTTTCCAACATACTCGTATAATTGGCACCTTTTCTGTATTCTACTTTACGCCATGGGAGGCTTGTCATTCAGTTAAACTGATTGCAGTCAGCGAGAGCCCCCGCAGAGTTTGGTCGATCCACGCAGACCAGTGGTGTTTTGATGGGAAAATGGCCTCAATGATTTTTTTGCAATTAACGTTTATACTTTTCTTGACCCTAGGTTCAAGACGAGTGAACACTCGGTCCTCATGTCTGAATGCCCCAGGCCTCCTGACATGCTGGAATTCTGAGCTGCAGTGGCTCTTTCGGTCCACACTGATCTGTGCCACTGAGTCCAACGAAGGTACTCTCTCTCTCATATTTTCTTTCGCTTCCTCTACCTGTCTGTACGTATTTTCTGTGGTCCCATCTCTCTTTCCCCCTCTCTCTCTACCTCTTTCCGTATTTTTTCCTCATCTCTCTCTATCTCTCTCTCTCTGTGTGTGTGTGTGTGTACGTATTTTCTTTGCCCCCATCTCTCCCCCTCTCAGTAATTTACAGTAATGCGAAAAGTAAGTGTACAGTGGCTTTACCCTCTGTTCCCCCTTTTTCTTTCTTTTCATTGAAGTAAATAGTAAATACTGAATGAAAATCATGAGTACTTAACAACCGAGCCCACGCAATTGTACATGTGATTACACTATTTTGTTTCTGCCCGAAAGTCTACTAGTTTACTCATGATATATTTTCACTTTTTTTTTTTTTTTTTTTTTTGCAAAGTGTTAATTATGCCAGTTCTAAGAGTTCTGAAATTTATCGAATGTGCATAATTATTTATTATAATTGATCAATTAAGGTATACATTTGACGTCGTTCGTCTCGGACCGCAGCCAAGCACCAGACGCCTAAGACGTGTGTATTTGTTCGTTCCAACTGGCAGCGCAGAAATGTGCCCAGTTCTGAAAGTCACCAACGAAGACACCGGCATGGACGCCATCTATCGCCAGTGTGGCCCGACCTGTCTGCATTACGACATCACCAACCTCGTGCCCACTCTCGGCAGATACCAACTGGATATCCAGTTCACCGGGCCTTTCATTGCCTTTCTCATGTAATCTGAATTATAAGGCATGCGAAATACTTGCGCTATAGCATCGGATGTAATACAGCTGGCATGTTTACATGGAGATGCAATACCACAGCCAACTGAGACTCAAATTGTTCTCATTTTCGAACATTAATTTTGCTTTCGGACTTTCTGAGAGGGTCCCATGGGAGAGGGGGGGGGGGCGTTCAGACCACGGGAAATAAAACCAGCAAATCACAAATCACAGTAAATAAGACTTTGTTCATATCTCATTGAAAATGCAAGCCCGGCAAGTTGAAAACCACGTATCGCTGAATGTAATGACTTCGTTTAACGACGAACGAGAAATAAAAATCAGCATTCAGATGCCGCTCTAAATAATATGAACGTTTCATGCATCTGGGGAAATAAAAAGTTGCTTTCAAGGGTTACAAAAATACCCAGTGGGACCCTCATTTAAATCAAACAAAGTGCAAAATCGACCGCTTTTATTTGGACTTTCTTGGCAAGATTTTTCGTAGTTATTTGCCTTTGGTTCTCATAGACTTGAAATTAATATAACGGTACACAAAAACTCAATGCTTAAGTTTTAACATCTTTCAAAAAAGCGCAAATGCCTTGAAATGATTTGACGATTTGAAGAACGAGTTTGCTTCGCGCAACTCTTTTATGTTTAGCTGTTGTGATATATGTGTTGTAAGCCTTCAGTTTTAAATTCTCTAAAACAGTGCATTATGATACAGATAGATGGATGGTTAAAGGGATCTTGCTAAAGTTATTGAACGTTTGATAGCTTGCCACATGGTATAGAGTGTGTAGTATTTGATTTTTCTCAACTTTTATCATGACTATTTTCACAAAGGCAAATAAATACTTAGCCATAGCAAAAGATATTTTAAGAATTTTCAGTCTACGGAAATGACAGATTTTATTTAAAGAAGAAGAAAATTATGAAGATGCCTTTAATGCAATGACTGCAATGTACAAGTGGTGATACTTTGACTTTAATTTTTCTCAACTTTTATCATGACTATTTTCACAAAGGCAAAGAAATCCTTAGCCATTGCAATAGATATTTTAAAAATTTTCAGTCTACGGAAATGACAGATTTTATACAAAGAAGAAGAAAATTTGCTGATTATGAAAATGCCGTTAATGCAATGACTGCACTGGACAAGTGGCGATACTTTGACTGTAGATTAATTGCCGCACAACTACCTCATGATTGTTAGCAGATCTTTATCATAATTGTTGCCTGAATGCTACTCGAAGGCATGAATGATGCGAGAATGTTTTTTTTTTTTTGATCCGCTGTGATATGTCACCCTTGCTTCATTAAATGTCTTAAATTGCTTGAATTCTTGCATTCTTGTCCTTTGTCTCCACAGTTAACAAAATAAGGCCCGTTGCCAGAAATTTCAAAAGAGGGGGGTCTTTTTCTGAAAAATCTTGAGCCTGACGAACAAATAAGTAAAATTTATTAAATAAACAGTGAAATGAAAAAGGCATCGTGGTATGATGGGAGCAGACAAAAGTTTTTAAAACTTCCCTTATACGTGTAACTCACATATCAAACTAATTAGAATCATCAGACGTTTACAACTTACGTGAAACTAAGAGTAGTTTCGGTGCCTTTAACATGGCGCTTGAGAGTTGGTCACCCGCAAGCCAGGTCACCGTCCAGCTGCCCTTTTAGACTTCCTGTTTCGAGTTTGGGCACAGATATGTCCAGAATCTTCATTTTTTAAAGCAAATACAGCCTAGACAGTCTCCCCAATAAAAAGAATTTGGAACCCTTATTTTAAAATCCTCACCGAACCCTATAATCGGTAAATCATTTAATTAATTATTAATAAATTCACTGATTTATTGGTGATGGGAATTGAATTCAGGAGTATCAACGCTGTTCCATGGGAAAAAAAGAAAGGCAAAAAGTTTGAAGTAATCTATTATAATGCCCTTACTGCTTTGGTTTCATACAGTGGCACAGTGATTTGGTACTAAAAATGCGCTTGTCCTGTTTCCTGAATTAATCTCTCTTCCTATCTTATTATTATTAAATCCATCAAATGCCAAACTTTAAAATTACCCTATCAACATTGGTTTCTTAGTCGCCCTCTCTTTACTTGGCGAGCGAAAAATGTTCTGGTTGTTGATTAGGTATAGAGACATCACACTGAAAAAAAAGTGTAAATAAAGTGGACTTTAAAAAGTAATCAAAAAATTAAGACATTGTCTGTGTATAAAATCGTCCCTTGTAGAGGTCAACTAATGCCCTTATCGCTTCACAGAGACCTAGTGGGGAGAAACGGGAATGACGCCACGACCAACTGGACTAAATTTTTTACTTCTCAGTCAAGATGGTGAAAAAGATGCGTGCTTGTTTGTGCGTGTATGTGTGCATGACGAAGCACACGAATAAAACGTCGTGCCTCAATATGAGAGCCAGTCTTAGCCTCTAAGCCTCTACAAAATATCAATTAATTGGTCTCGCATAAGAATTTATTATATCACAATGGTGGATGCAGGATTTTTTGAAGAGGGGGGTGTCCAGGGACGGAAAAAATTGGCACTTTAGAGGGCGAACGGTGCCAGTTGGTACGGTTTAGAACTATGATTCAGCTAGTCAAATTTCTAATTTCAAGATGGATCATTGGTCTGATTTTTTTCAGAAATCGTAGGGGGGTCAGGACCCCCCTGACACCCCCTAAATCAGCCACTGTTTACCGTACCACTTTACTGGGTTCTTACAGGTAACTCGTCCGGGGGGGGGGGGGGGGGGTACTCCCTTTCACTGGCCCTTAGGCACCCAAAAGTCAGCCATTTAGGTGACAATCTTACGTAATAGCCAAACATTTTAGTTAGATGATTTCAGATGCTTTTTTTTTCATTTTGTTTTACAATGAGTTTACGTTTGACTTCACCTGTAAAGCTATAGAGCACGATGAGTACGGTTCAAAAATGGTCGATTTAAGTTGTGAGTAGTCTTTGTCATTTCAAATGTCCACTGTGGAGTTGCCCCCTATACTGTATAAATACATGTACAGTCTTGATAAGCAAGGCCAAAGGAGGAGGGGGGGGGGCATAAAAAATGTATGATTATAGGTAGAGCAATATCGGCAATATGACTTGAAAAAACTTTTCTTGCTGATAGTCCCAACGAGCAGATAGCTTTTTTATGAAAGGGCTGTACGACATGCATGGCGCTATGCCGGGTAAGGTATTGACTCAATTCAATTTTGATCTGTTGAGAGATCAGTGACCATCCCCGCCCAAGTACCATTTAAAAGACTTTAAAGCAGAGAAGAGAAAAATAATTGACGACGCAGACTTTATGATAATGTCGAGCAATAATTTATTGTCAAAATCAATCACTAATTCTAAACTATACCGGATTTATTGCAAAAGGTAATTTGCTCGGACACATGTACAGGTACCGGTATGCCTGCATTCGATTTTGATTGCCGGTGTAACATGAAAATCTGACTCCCATGAAAATCTGACTCCCCCAGTCAGATTTTCATAATGAAATTCTGACTCCCCCCATGAAAATTTGACTCCCCCTCCACAAAACTTCATAAATCTTATTTTATTTGAGTATATGACTGTGATCTTGTAGTATGTAAAATGGAGGATACATTGGCACTTTTTTTAGTTTGCAGGTAAATATTTTCATGAAAATTAAGTAAATTAAAAATCTGCACTTAACCGCAAATTGTCTTAGTCCATGAAAAAAGGCCTTATTTAAGGATTTGGCTGCACCCCCCGTCAGGCAAAGGTTTTATGATTGATTCTTGTAGTTTAGAACCTGAATTTTTCATTTCTGCTTGTTTCCGGCTTGAAAAAGTGTCCGTTTGTACCGGAAACAGACCAAATCCAAGATGGCCGCCAGTAAATTCATGTGTCAACTGTAAATACAAAAATTGATTTAAAAGTTACTTAACAACTTAATATTATCAAAATTTGCACTGATCACAAGTACTTTGGCCTTCTTTGATTTTTCAGGCACTTTACATTTTTCAAGATGGCGACTGAATCCAAGATGGCGGCCATTTTCCTTACTTTTTGTGAAAAAATACAAATACCTAAATTTGATTTTTTTTTTTTTATTAACCAAAAATTAGGAATATTTTACATGTTTTGATGTATTTGAATAAGTTGAAGTCTATATTTTTAATTTTTACCAGTTACTTTATCACAAAATTGTACATTTGAACACAGATGGCTCTAATCCAAGATGGCCACCACATAAAATGGGCTTTTTGTTTTGATATGTCAACAAGAGTTTCTCAGTATAAAACATCTCAGACTACTTAATGGAGGATTTATTGCACGGGTCATGGTATGAAATGTATGACTGAATAATTTAAATTGTTTTGAGATTTTGTTCAGGGTATAAAAATCCAAAATGGCCGCCAATTTCTGAATTCAAAAAGTACATTATTTTGATTTGCATGTTAAAAAACATTAAATTGAATAATTAGCAAATTAAAAATATTTATTTTTAGATAAATTTACCTGTATTGCAATCTCATTTTGTTTCTTGGACACTTTAATCTGTCAAAAAGTGGTTAATTTTTCTTCATTTATCATGATTCCAAGTTTGCCATTGATAAAAATGAACTGCACGCTACCCGTATGGACAATACCACATGTTGTGAGCCTTACTTAAAAGGCTATTTCTGAGCTTTATTGTTGAAGTATGGAATGGAATATATAACTGAATAATTCGATGCTTTTAGGCTTGTAGTTTAGGGTTGAAAAGTCCAAAATGGCCGTCAATTTCTGGATTCAAAACAAACGACATTTTGATTTGCATGTTGAAAAGCATCAAATTGAATGATGGGAAAATGATTAAAGACTATATTTTGATAAACTGCAGTGTCCTTTTACTGTTTAGAATCTAATTTTTCCAAAAAGTAATTATCTAAGCTCCAATCATCAAAAAAATCCAAGATGGCCACCAACAAAAATGAATTTTAGGTAAACATGGATGAAAACACACTGTTGAGTCGTAATTATATATATATATATATATATATATATATATATATATATATATATATATATATATATATATATATATATATATATATATATATATGTCTGTGCTTAATAAGGTTGAGTGAATCTCAAATGCTTTGCCGTTTTCTTGAACAGAAATTGATGCATAACACACAAGGGACAGCAATTTTTTTCAGCAGCAACTATATGACAATTTTCAATATTGCAGACAAAATGTATGCCCAAAATGCCCTAACAAGATTGACGTACATCATTTACAACTTAAGGATCAATAGTTTGTTATATGGGGGGTGGGCTGTAAAATTTAATTTTCATATGATAGCACTTCTATTGTTACATTTCAAATGGACTTGGGTTACTGGTACAGTGCTTGTTGGAAGTTCCCTGTCAAGCTTGACGAAAGAGCCAGGATCTCAGTCAAAAAAGGGACTTACTAGTAGTAGTGATAAGATTTCTCACATTCTGCTAGGTGTTGATCGTAAAGAAGAATCAGAATTATCCTAATCTCAAGCAACCAAAAGGTAAAATCTTTAATTTATCTGAAAAAAAGGGATGGATAACATGCAGCTGTAGCATTATTCTACATGTATAAATCCGGGAAGCAATCACTATCATAAACTAAGGGTGCTTTCCCAGAGATTTAGATCAATCTAGAGATTAAGATTTAGATCGACCTAACTCCCTGGGGGTTCATGCTAAATTGCAGTCAGCCAAGCGGGCACCATAGTTAATTACCCCCTTACAGCTTTTAGTAGGCGGGACAGACGCTTAAGCCGGCCAAGCTGACAGTAATCTAGTGAGACTCCCCACAGGGATAGATCGATCTAAAAATCTATGGAAATTGGGTGTAAGACCAGCAAAGAAGTTGCAAGAAAATGTCTGGATCTCCAAGAACATCTTTTGTCTCTTTAGAGAACAGTGCTGGATAATAATACATTCAGGAAACTCATGAAGTGGTGCTGCAAAGTGAAGTACATTGATGGTGAATGATGTATGGCACATGTAAGTGACGATGAAGGAGTTCAAGCACAACATGACAAATGATGTTTATGATACAATGTATATATAGGTGCAGGTAATTCTTGCACTTCACGGATAGGTACTGCTCAATATGTTCCATGAATTCTTTTAAAATCCAACATTATTCTGTTGAGAGAAAAATATTTGGAGATCCAAACATTGGAGAAACACAGACTAAAACAAACTTTCTTAATAAACTAATTATCAAATAGATCACCACCAAAATCTACTTACTTTTAGCCTAAAAAATGACCTATCCTGAACACTTCATTTAAGTCTATCCTGAAATTTTTGAGTTAGGCTGATAACAATATGAGAAACCATAACAAATGGACAAGCGAAGGTGAAAATGTGACCTTCCCGGAAGAGGTGATAAAGCATGCATACTAAGCTCCCGCATACATGTGTGTATATGGATCAGAGACCTGAACACAAGGCAAGAGGCTCACTCTCTTAAAACAAAGGTGTTTGCACACAACCTTTGGCATCATCAGGCAAGCCAGAGTAACTATTACAGAAGTTTTAAACAGGCATTTCTGTGCTAAAGAAGACTAAGTTGACTTGGACATGTGAACTAGATGAATGTTGCATAGCAAAATCCCAAAACAGCTGTCACCTGTACTATTTGACCAATTGGTTTTGGGTAGCAATCTCAGAGGAAGACCATGGTTGAGACTGAAGGACTGAAACTTGCAAAAGCAGCTTGTTTAATTCCACACAGTGACACACTGGCAAAGGAGTAAACATTATCTAGAGCAAAGTAAAATAAATCTAATTGTCTCTCAAAGAAAGACTAAAAGAGGTCAACAACTCGCTACAGCAAAATGAACAGACTTTGAAGCAAAATCACCATGAAATACTGACATAAACCCTGTAACACCTCCCTTGCTTGTAGATTCTAAAACAGAACTTGCTTATAAAACATGGAAAAGATGAGCCATGAGAGAATCCGACGTTAGAAGACTATGGATACCAAATTGAGACATTCATTGCTGCATAAGACTCTTAACTTGAGTGGTGACCATATTGAATATTGTAGACATGAAACTGGTTTAAAATATAAAAAAATTAAACTTCTTAATAAAGCCTTAACTTTTTAAAATTATGTATTCAAGAAATATTTGACGTAATGATTGTCCCAGCCCCATTATTTGAAAATCATTTGCAGTGGCACCCCATCTTGACTTTATTGATGTTTTTGGCCATTACTTACTAGCAAAAGGAGACTGGAATTCAATCAAATTAATTAAATGTATAACTTTTTAGAATAAACATTTGATTTCGATTATTTTTACTTTTTTATTTACATGAATAGCTTATGGTAAGAATTCACAGTTAATAGTAGTATGGTTGCCATCTTGGATATCCTGTCATATTTGAAACATTTAAAATATTTTAAATAGTGAAAGCTGCGAAATCATACCAAAATAGGAAAAAGGAGTCTGCAATATATACAGTTTTATCAAAAACATGTACATTACGCCTTCTGTATTCATTTTCAATGCAGTTTGATTTTTTTCTCATTATGTACAGAGAATTGAAGGGCATAAAACCAGAAGGGATCATTTGTTCAATTCTGTAGCCTTCCAAAAATTGGAACTGAATTAAACAATACTGTAGATGAATTATTGCATGAAAAAGACATTCAATTTGAAATCTAGAAAGACATAAATCTTTCGTTCATAATCAACTCACTATAATCAACTCTTTTTCATTGGTAGCCGTCATTGATTTATGGCAATCAAGTAAAATATGATGAATTTAAGGAAATATGAATGGTCAAAGTAGCAAGAAAGGCCTGGATGTTAAAGATACATGAAAGATATACGTCACAGTGGTTTTAAAAAATGTTTCTTTAATTTCTCTCTCTATATATATTATTAGTAATGAATCAGATAGGTAAGCATATTTAATGTACGTAATAGAATGGACCCCAAGGTATGGACAAAGAAAAAGAGGAAGGCCGGTCAAACAATGGAGGGATGAATTAGATGACTACTGGAAGTCTTGGAAGAAGAAACCTTGGCCAAACTGGAAATCTGAGGCTCAGGATAGGAAACAATGGAAAAAGCATGCTGAGGCCTTTGTCCAACAGTGGAACACTATAGGCTCTAAATGATGATGATGAAATGATGAATAGCAGCCATCTTGAATATTAATTGCAATGTAAAAATCTTAGAAAGTTTCTTTGAAATAATTCAAAGAAAAAGTTATTTAGGATAAAAAGTAATTTAAAAATGAGTTCAAAAGAGTACAGAAATACTGTGTACGCAATTTAGTAAGGCTCTCAACGTGGTATTGTCCACACAGGTAGTTGCAGTTCATTTTCAACAATGGCCAACTTGGAATCATGATAAATGAAGCAAAAATAATCACTTTTTGACAGAATGAAGTGTCCAAGAAGCAAAATGAGATTGCAATACAGATAAATTTATCAAAAAATAAATATCTTTAATTAACTAATTATTCAATTTGATGTTTTTCAACATGCAAATCAAAATAATGTATGTTTTGGATCCAGAAATTGGCGGCCATTTTGGATTTTTATACCCTGAACAAAATCTCAAAACAATTTAAATTATTCAGTCGTACATTTCATACCATGACCTGTGCAATAAATCCTCCATTAAGTAGTCTGAGATGTTTTATACTGAGAAAGGCTTGTTGACATATCAAAACAAAAAGCCCATTTTATGTGGTGGCCATCTTGGATTAGAGCCATCTGTGTTCAAATGTACAATTTTGTGATAAATTAACTGGTAAAAATTAAAAATATAGACTTCAACTTATTCAAATACATCAAAACATGTAAAATATTCCTAATTTTTGGTTAATAAAAAAAAAATTCAAATTTAGGTATTTGTATTTTTTCACAAAAAGTAAGGAAAATGGCCGCCATCTTGGATTCAGTCGCCATCTTGAAAAATGTAAAGTGCCTGAAAAATCAAAGAAGGCCAAAGTACTTGTGATCAGTGCAAATTTTGATAATATTAAGTTGTTAAGTAACTTTTAAATCAATTTTTGTATTTACAGTTGACACATGAATTTACTGGCGGCCATCTTGGATTTGGTCTGTTTCCGGTACAAACTGACACTTTTTCGAGCCGGAAACAAGCAGAAATGAAAAATTCAGGTTCTAAACTACAAGAATCAATCATAAAACCTTTGCCTGACGGGGGGTGCAGCCAAATTGGATTTTTTGGCCTTTGGCTCATGGACTATCTCCCCTATGAAAAGCTATTTATATATGATATTGGATGATCATTTCTACATCTTTCCTTTAAATTAACTTTATGAAGATTATGTTGGAAATATTTGAGTTTGATGGTAAACTATTGGGTGAAAAAACTAAATAAACAAGAAAAATAGAAAATTAAAAATGTGCATTTTATCACCCAATAACTCCCCTATGAAAAAGCTATCTATTAAATATTTGATGATCATTTCAACACCTTTCCTTAACTTTTACTTTATGAAGATTTTATTGGATATATTTGAAAGTTTGATGGTAAAATATTGGGTGAAAAAACAAAACAAATTATAAAAAACATGAAAAATAAGAAAATTAAAAACGTGCATTTTATCATCCAATAACTCCCTATGAAAAAGCTATCTATTTAATATTTGATGATCATTTGAACACCTATCCTTTTAGCCTAGGACACTTTATGAAAAATATATTGGAAATATTAAAAGTTTGATGATAAAATAGTGAGTGAAAGAATGAAAAAGAAATCATGAAAATCTTCATTTTTATACTCATGAGATTTGGACTCCCATGAAGAAAAAGACCTTTTTTTATATTCAGTCACCATACCATTGTTTTCCACATAGTTTGCACAGAGATGTACATTTTGTTATTATTTGAAAGTTTGGTGGTGAAAATTTTGGTGAATATCTTTAAAACAAGTATTCATCTTACTACCTGTAGGTTTTGCACTTCCATGTCAAAACGCTACATTTTTAACTCAAGAAATTGGCCCCATCGCCTTTTTAATGAATTCTTATATAGCATACCCAGCATTTTACCATTCAAACTTTCAAATATTTCCAATATATATTCTTCATAAAGTACCCTTAAAGAAAAGATGTCAGAATGATCATCAAATATCAAATAGATAGCTTTTTCATAGGGGAGTCATTGGTTGTTAGAATATAAATCTTTAATTTTTCTTAATTTTAATGTGTTTTTTTTCACCCAATTTTTTAACCATCAAACTTTCAAGTACTTTCAATATATTCCTCATAAAGTATCCTCACAGAAAAGATGTTGAAATGGTCATCAGTTGTCAAATAAATAGCTTTTTCATAGGGGAGTCTTGGGTGGTAAAATACAAATCTTTAATTTTTTTATTTTTTCATGAAAATTTTCACCTGCAAACTAACAAAAAGTGCCAATGTGTCCTCCATTATGCATACAACAAGATCATAGTCATTTAGTCAAATTAAATGAGATTTGTGAATGTTTTTTTTTGGGGGGGAGTCAAAATTTCATAGGGGGAGTCACATTTTCATTATGAAAATCTGACTGGGGAGTCACATTTTAAGGGAGTCAGATTTTCATGGTACACCGGGCTAGTTTGGATGCACATGTCTGCAATAACGATCGGATGTACTTGAGCCGTACAACTGTAATTCTTGCTGCACAACGCCAGTCCCCGAACATTGTCTTATTTTTGGAAGTTGAAGTTCAAGATGTTCACAAGGCTTTGTCTGAGAAGCAGACACGGATATCGTTCCTAGATAGATTTTTTTTTTTTGCACTGTGTCTTTGTTTTGAGCTGAAATTTAATTTGGTATCGGCTATGACTGTAAAGAGTAGAATGGGACGGATTTAGTTTTAGCAAGCACCTAAGAAGAGCGAATTATTAAAAAAAGCTCAAATGTTTTAAAGCTGGCGGGTTTTCCATTCAAGCAATTGCGACGATGTGAATTTTGAAAAAAAAAACAGATTTGGCAGGTAATTCCGCCGTGAAGATACCTTTTCTAACTGGTAAACGTTGTGCAGTAGCAGGAAAGCTACTAGATCTATTTCAAGTTTGGTGTCTTTTATTGAGAAGACTTCCAGGAACGATCCTAATCAGATGACTTCAGATGACTTCAGATGCTTTTATTTTCATATTGGTTTACAATGAGACAACGTTTGACCTCATCCTTGGCGTTATAGAGCACGATGAGTGCCAAGGCGTTTCTCACTTTGCCGGTTTTATTTCTGAGTAGTCTTTGCCATTTCCAATGTCCACTGTGGACTTGCCCCGGGAAATGTATGACCATATGAACAGTCTTGATAAGCAGACCAGAAAGGAAGGGAGGGTATAAAAAACAAAATGCAGGATTGGGTATAGTAATAGCGGCGACATGAGATTTGAAATAAATAAAGAAAAAAAAAAAACATCTTCTTTATACCCCCACCGAGAAGACTGCAATCTCAGATGAAGGGCAGCATGACATGCAAGGTGTCTTGCCGATAATTCTATAGATTCAGTTCAAGTTTGATCTGTTGTGTAGCTGGTAAAGGATAGAGATCAGTGCCCATCCCCGCCTAAGCATCATTAAAGAAAATTGTTGACGTTGACTTTATGGTAACCACCAGCAATAGATCGTTGTCCAATGGATCAGTTCTGCTAAACTATACCGGATTTTTTATGCAAAAGGTAATTTGCCCGGACCCAGGAGGGCCTGCATTCGTTTTCGTGCCTTCCCGATCCCGGGACCAGCTCGTAGGTGTGGCCAGGTGACATGCCTCATCTGGGACCAGACCCGGATGAGCCTGCATTCGTTTACGCGCCTTCACGATCCCGGAGCCAGCTCGTAGCTGTGTGTAGATGGACACGCCTCATCTGGGACTCGAACTCGTGACTGCCCTCGTGACACCCGTTACCATGGTAGATGATGGGTTTAAATGTTTTAGCAGCCATGCACTCTACCGATTGCGCCATGAGTGCCCCTCCCACCTTCCGTGGTCACGTGATTCCACTTATAGTAATCAAACAAAAAATTTGAAATGATTTCTATTAGCAAAAGTATCTGTGGACGTTGTGGAATTCGAACCCACGAAGGAGAGTTTTGTTGTATCTCGATGAGCGTATTGACCACGCAGCCAGGGAGGCTTCGTTATAAGCACTAGATCAAATGCAAACTTTCTACTTTGTCACGTATAGGGCCGGGCTAGTTTGGATGCACATGTATGTCTGCAATTACGATCGGTTGCACTTGAGCCGTACAACTGTAATTCTTCCTGCACAACGCCATTCCCCGAACATTGTCTTATTTTTGGAAGTTGAAGTTCACGGTGTTCACAAGGCCTTATTTGAGAAGCGGACACGGATATCGTTCCTAGATAGATTTTTTTTTGTACTGTGTCTTTGTTTTGAGCTGAAATTTAATTTGGTATCGGCTATGACTGTAAAGAGTAGAATGGGACGGATTTAGGTTTAGCAAGCACCTAAGAAGAGCGAATTATCTAAAAAATGCTCAAATGTTTTAAAGCTTGCGGGTTTTCCATTCAAGCAATTGCGACGATGTGAATTTTGAAAAAAAAAAAAAAAAAAAAACAGATTTGGCAGGTAATTCCGCCGCGAAGATACCTTTTCTAACACGCGCCATTAAACGGATTAAATCTCGGCTCCGAGGTTTAATATTTGCTAGGCCCCTGCAGCGATGGCGCGTGTGGAGGCGGAGAGACTATCATCGCTTTTGAAGTGGTTCAGTTAGTACTCGGGCCATCTATTCTGATTTGCTACATAGATAATTATGACCTTGCAGACCGTCATAAATACGTTTATGTTCAGCCAAGAGGACATAAGACACGGTACTCTTCTGGTTACTGTTACTATTACAGACCACGATACATGATTCAAAACATAAGTTTGCCACAGCGCGAGTTTCTTTACCTTTGATGAGAATTCTATTGAACTCCCAATTTGTAATAAAGGACTTTAAAATAAATGTTGAAGATCAAATGCATGGTGATCTTGTCGGACTGCCATATTGGATACAATTTTGCACAGGTTAGGCAAAGAGTTCCTTAAGAGATTGTATGATTTGACCTCAAAGTTGCGGGGAAGCAAAATATATTCCGTTTACACTTTTTAGCTAAAGTCATATCGTTACACACAATCCCATCCAAAGGTGTGCCGCAGGTTCAGCAACAGCAACGGCGGTGATCTTAACTCCTTTAATTGATACCATGGGCAAGATCGAAAACTTCCGCTACATTAAGGCCGCATTCAGTACAGTGGAGTAACTAGTCCGAGGGTCATATATGGACGACCTACTGGAATATGTTACGGTTGCTCAAACATCGCTCAAGGGCCGCCTGCATCGTCTGTAATCGCAGTGGACGCAGTAGGTCACAAAGAGTAGACAATGTCGCTGGTTTGTTAGCGTTCGCCTTATTTTTCTACTTTGGGTATGAGTATGCAATGTCACAAGTGCAAAGCCTCAATGCACTGCTGTGTAAAATGCATCAAGTTAAATTGACCTATTACCTGTATATACTTGACACAAAAATGTTACATGATTTCAAAGTTGTAATATTGGTACTGCAGCACATGTAGTACATGAAGATAGAGTGGATAATAAATGTTGATATAAACAGCTAATTCGCATTCTTTTCGCATTTAGTAATGATGGCCCCGGGTGTCGTGATAGAAATACATTACACATATATATCGGCATGCTCTGTAATTAAGGAGTGGACATATATATATAAATAGACTGTGGGCGGCAATCATGTCTTATTTTGCGCACTGAGCCAGGGAATAATCTTCAAAAATCCTATTGAAGTCGAACGCTGGTCTTCACTTTGAGACTTGTAATTAATTTTTGATAACCCCCCCCAAAAAAAAAAAAAATAATAAAAAAAAAAAAAAAAAAAAAAAAAATCAGCAGAAGGTGATATTGAGTCTGCTTCAAAGCAGAACAAAACGGCCTAGCTGTTTTACTGATGGCAAATGTCATTTAATGGAACGCTGCGCATCCCCTTTAATCCACTCCCTTAAATATATTCTGAATTGTAATCATCATTAGTTAATGTCGAATTGTCATGCTTCGTATGCATTCTTGCTCAGCTCAAATGAGAAATAGTGATACGCTAGATTGGTCGCTGCCCTGGTGGAGGAGACACGCTCATCACGAGATAGGAGAACGCAGGTTAACTGTAAGTAACATATAGTTTTGAGATGTGCATTTTTGGTCCAAATTCGCGATAACTACACGCACTCGACATGGAATTTATGTGAATAACCGTATAATATGTCCATACTGCTGATGGTAAACTGATTTGAAGTTTTCCACGCCAAACTCATGATCATGTACAGCACTCTGGCACTTAAACCTCCTTTAGACTGGGCGGTGTCCTTTCTGCGTCCTTTGTGCGATCGTGAAACTGTCCAGGTGGCCGTTGGACGCTCAAAGAACGTTCAAGCATCGCCGATGACATTTGGCTTCTTTTGACGATGAAGTTCTTGTCGCAGTTTTTGCAGAATGCGTCCTTTGAAAACGGATTAAAATTCTGTTTTTCAGTCAACCTTTCTCGTCTTGGGTGCCTGTCCATCCGTCTTATAAGCACAACAATGATAATCTGGCTTATTATCAGGTCATGCTGACCTTTCATCACTGAAGTTTGAAAAATAAGTTTATTACTAATTATATGTTTCGTTTTCTGAAGATTTTCTTAATTGGGTGACCTGGGTGACCGGGTTAGAACTGATATAAAAATATAAAAGAGTCAGAATATAACGAGGGACTCCAAAAGAACGCTAACCGGTCTAGAAGGAGGCAAAATGGTTGCCACTGATCGCCGATGAGGGAACAGAGAACGCAACGGGGATATTCAATGGTCGCTCATTCATCGCGATGGGCGCATTGGGTTGCACAGGGGACGCAAAGGGGAGGCAGGCAAGTCGCTCAGCGGACGCACAGGTCGCTCAATGGATGCACAGGTCGCTAGCAGTTTTACGGGTAAAATCAAGATTCAGTCGTTCAAAGGACGCAAAAAAGACTCCTTTACACTGAAACACGATTTAATTGGCGACCGTTGAGCGACCGTTGAGCGTCTGGACCACATCTTTTATCCCACAATAGACGCAGAAAGGACATTTATACCATGGGCATAATCTCAAGCATTTATTTGTGTTAATTCGTTCATTTTTTAATAATCCGTGTGACGTATGTGTGTGCATGTGTGCCTGAGAGAAAGAAAGAGAGAGAGGTAGAGTAGGTGTGCAACTAAGTTTTAAGCACACTTGGCAGTCAAGTTATCTTGTTACTGTTATTAGTTCGTTGTATTGTTAAAAGCGTGTCCCATATAGTATTCTATAGGACAAAGACGAACTCTGGTTTGCCACTGTAGCATATGATGTATTTTATTGTATGGTTCACTGTCTTGAAAGGTGTGCATCAATAGGAGCTATGAGGATAAACCCAATAAAGTGAATAATCTGCCCCTGAGTTACGCTATCTATGAATCTATGAAAACTGAACTTACGCACTCGCCTGAGTTAATGACCGTTTGCAATAGAGTTCGGTCAATATTTGGTCTTAAGATGTAAGGTTGAGAAACAGGTCACTGCATGAACATAGCGAATGATTATGTAAGCCCGATATCTCTAGGTAACATTCGATAATTTTAATGTAAATAATTGTTTTTAAAAATTAGCAACTGGATTTTAGTGACTCACGTGAACATCTACAGGAATCATATTTTAGATACTGCACTGTGCGTTGAGATGCGTATGTGCGATACGTCTATTAAGCAATTCGTAATATGCTCATTCCAGTGTTTATCAAGATGTCAGCTTCAAGTATGGAAGAAATGTTGGCAAGGGCCGAGCGTGCGAATAGGGCGACCAACACGGTAGATGATACCATAAAGGCCTACAGCCAATGGGCGCCTACCTATGATACAGATCACGGGGTGAATATGTCAATAACTCTCATTGGTTACAAATGGAGGTTAACTTATCTCTTGTATTAAAAGTAACTGGTTAACAATATCGAAAAGAAAAAATCTGTTAAAAAATGATATACGCACAAAAGGCAAACATGCATGCATCCTTGGTGTATCGTTTCTCAAATTTTGTAAAAGTGAACATATTTTATTTGCAGTTATGAAGTATAATAGATCAAGAGATTTGGTTTATGTATGTTGCTCCCGTCCTCCAATGTCACAATGCCACGGAATGATACAGCATTAATTATACATATAAAGCTAAGCGAAGAAACAAACCTCTAAATCGATTATTTACAGCACTTCCCGAGCAAAGGACCAGGTGTTGTTGCCCGAACAGTGGGCCTATTGTTTGGCGTCAACAAAGATGTTTTGATATTGGACGCAGGAGCAGGCACTGGGGTAGGAGGGAAAGAGGTACTGTCGTACAAAGTCTCTCTCTTTATGTATATACATGTATGTGTGCTTCTTAATCTCTTCCAGCTTTGAAGCACTGCTCGTGCAAAGACCACATTTCCCCAGCGGCCATATTGAGTGCTTTACTCAAGTCAGGAAAAAGGCGTCGGTCTTGCATCATCTCTCAGTTAGTTTATGTTTTGAGAACCGGATCATGTTGCGAGTAGTTGTGACGTCGTTTTTGACGAGGATTAGAATCCAAATAAAAATAATTGCTGTTTGCTCTTTGGAGGAGGAAGTCATAATATTATGTCCAATTTGTTTTTGAAATTTCAGTTTTGATGGTAATATTTTAAGACTCTAGTTATCCTCATGACGTCTTCGATTCATTTACAGCTTCAAAACCTTGGATTTACAAACCTGGAGGCTTTGGATGGTTGCCAAGCGATGTTAGACATAGCCAATCAGAGGGGAGTTTACAACAGGACTATCTGTGATTTGTTAGGACCAAACAGATTGGATGTTGATTCAGGTGATTCAAAATGTGTTTTATAGTTTGCTTCTTGAAACATGGCTTTATGTCAATGGATATAGTAATATGGCGGTCGTCAGTCAAAATAAGCTATGCCCGTTTGAAAGGGCCATGGATGGACATTTGATAGTTTTAACACCTCCATATTGGCAAACCCACAGACTTCACCCTTGGCTGCCTATCACCTGTATACAGTGACATTTTGTTTGTGTCGCATACTATAATCGGCGGATCCAATGATAAACGGAATAAGTGTCTCGTATCGGAATGAAGTGGAAAGAGTGAGTTGAAAGAAACAGGCGATATGTAAGCTCATTAGTTCTATAAGTTTTTGTTATTTAACTTAAAAAAAAATTAACATTTAACATTTTTAGACTTTAGACTTATGTATGTTTTTGATATCTATATATCTTTATTTTTACAGGCTATTACGACTGTGCGGTGTGCGTTGGAGCTATGGCGGCGGGCAATGCCAATGCTAGTTGCCTTCCAGAACTGATCAGGATCACAAAATCTGGTGTGTTCTTGTGAATGTGTGTGTGCGTGTGTGTGTGTGTTCATGACTCGATCTGTGTAAGTGTGAGGGCATGCGTTTAAAAGCTACATATATCATTTTTTTTTGCACTTGTGCTACATGTACGACTTTGAGCAAGGGGAATGTATTTGACGGTCGAACTGTTACTATTGTCATATGCATCACAATGATGTTTGAATAAAATATGCAAGTTATTCGTCCCTCTATCTATATTATTACAATGATAACAAAACCCATGATATATACATCAACTGTATTCAGCTGTAATCATGGTGAATAAATTATCTTTAATCATGATGAATAAATTATCTTTACAGGCGGCTATGTTGTCATAGCAACGAGAGAGATACACATCCCAGACTGTGGGTATGACGGCAAAAGTTGGGGCGACTGGCTGAAGATTCACGAAGACAACGGGCTGTGGAAGAAAGTGGAAATAAAGAAAGTCGAAGACTATTTTTGCGATCACATTGGCATCATTTTCATTTACCGCATCATGTAAAGACCAGACCCACAGTTTCACTGTGATATCTGTATATGGTACATTTTGAGAAATGTTAACGTAGGAATGCGTACCAATCGACTACCGTCCCATTGCTTGATATGCGGTAAATCATTTTGTAGTTTTCTGACGGCTGACCTAGGCAAATAATTGTAACAATGCATGTTACTGTATAGAGAATCTGTGATTAAAAATAAAGTTTGCGACGTTGCAAGCCTTGCAGACTTGGAGTTTTGTTTTTTTTTCATAATAGAACTGTAAAATATAATCGAGAAAAAAAAAAAACATGTTGTGAAGCCTATTGAAAACCGTTAGGGTTGCAATAAAATGAAAAAAAAAAAAAAAAATATATATATATATATATATATATATATATATATATATATATATATATATATATATATATATAAAGTTTTGCGTTTTTTCAAGACTTTCTCAGATTTTAAACGCATCATACTAAAACTAAACGCATGAGTTTATTCATTAATTGTAAAAAAAGTTGGATTTACCTCTACTTTTTTATTTTGTGTTTCATTATCCCTTTTTGATATTTTGTAATTTTCTATGGGGGGAATTTCTTTACTCATTTGCTAAAATGTCTCGATTTGTTAAAGGGATAATAACTGTTCGTTTTGGTCAAAAAATGAATTTTCACGGAGTATACAACAAATTTCTCATACTTACAAATGGTTAACGAATCCATGTATACATTCAAAGTTTTTTTCCAAAAGTTTGGTTCTCCCCTGTAATAGATTATTATAAGAGATAATTACAGAGTATAGCCATCTATGGAGGTCACGTGGTCTGATGACAAGCTCAGATATAAGAATAATAGCTATAACTCCCGTTTTTGTGGTTAAGCAGAATATATTTCTATGAGTTGTTTACACTGTTTTTATTGTGAAATATAGATCTCATACGAAGAGTTATTGTCCCTTTATGTGATACAATTGGGGGGGGGGGGGGTTGTTCGGGACTTTTTGTGGCATCAATTTTGAAATAAATGTTTCTTTTTTATTGATATGAATGTCTTCGTTCTTTCATTGTTCTTATGAGAAAAATCTTGCTTACACTTTATGGTATGTCTGGTGCCATGGTCGACCCGACCCTCGGCGACTTACCTTGTATGATGTCAGTTTCAGCGTTAGATTTCTTGCGCATAGAAAAAACATGGGATGCAGCAAGAAATCGGACACTTTATGGTACGGTACGAAAATGATACACCATGGGAAAGAGAAATGATGTTTAGCATTTTTGAATCAACTACAAATATGTTCTACCAAGTTAGCTGTATATAGTTTCCTCAAATGAAATGTTAAGAATCCAATCAATTAGCAAATTTCATTAAAAATAAAGATGGGCAGCAATGGCCAATCAAATCACGATCCTTTTGAAAAGAATTTCAAACAAGCCAGTACAATGGCTGATTGCTGATATATAAACGCGCACACACCTGTCAAATAACAATATTTTTTACACCACTAATAAACCAAAAACTTGACGTATATTGCACCAGTATTGGACCCATTGCTGCATCATTTGACTGGATCGAGGCAAGGATAGATAGGGGTAGGTAATCTTTTGAAAATAAAATGACATAGCAATTATTGGTTAGTTTATCTTACAGTTGACCTTGATTTGGTATAAGTAATGTTCACACGCAGACAACTTCTAAATACCGATGTTTATTTCATGCATCACCATATTAACTAAAATCTTGCACCAGTATTGGACCTAAGGGACCATTCCCAGACCTTATCATACTAACTGTGGATCGATCTATCTCCTAGGGGATTCTCGCTAAAAAGCAATCAACTTAAGTGGCTTAGATATCTAGCTGGCACGTCCAATAAAGCTGCTAAATGATAATTAATTACCCCCTTGCAGCATCTAACCCGCTTAAGGTGGAAGCAATTTCACGAGAAACCCACCGGAGATAAATCGATACTGTTAGATCGATCTAGGTATGGGAACCCAGTCTAATAGTGTAGATGCTTTATCTGACTGTTTCGAGAACTGGATATACATGGGTTTGAAATTTTGATATTTTGACATAGAAATCAGTGGCTATACAGGGATAGCTTATAGTACAATTCAACTAAACTTGTGATGTGTGATGACCAACGAACTTGATGTCTTTTTACAGTTTGGATAAGAGACTGGTCACGTGAGATAAGACTAAACTGACCAAAGCCAACCGTATGGAAACTTTAGCAAAATTGCAACTGTCGTGTAACGAATCCGTGATGCTGCTTAGTGGTCATTTTACTGCTTATGTAACCCAAGGATTGTACAAAGGCTTCATGATAGGTTGGGATTCGACAGGCAGTGCGATCTGCCTCCATTAGGTCATTCTCCCAAATCTTCCCAGTTTGCTATTAATATTCTACAATTGCTTCTGGATAAATCAGCACCTACTTAAGATCAGCCCACCCCCTCCCCGAGAAAAAAATCCCTGACTAGAGTTTATTAAACAACGTAATTAACACCCTGCGTCACTGAGTCGTGTTTCATGAAAAATCTAAAAGGCTGCTTACCTCATTTTTATTGCAAATCGACGAAGCCTAGCCTCCTGTATTTCTCAACCTTTTTTTCCTCAAGTGAAAACGTTGTATGTAAACAAAATTTATCATTATGTGAAATTACAGTTATTCATTTTGTAAGTAAAAACACTGAAACATGCAGGGTTTTTTTCCGTTCAATAATTTTACTTGTCCGTGCATGTGGTATACATGTTTGCGGGTCTTCCTCAATGCGCAGATCTGAATTGCTATTGTGGATATTAACAACTAATACATGCGGTACATTTCCGTAAAAATATATCACTTTTGTTTTTCTTTCAACAAACAAATGCGTGCTATACGGGCTGTCCCTTCGACATTTTTTCTGGCCTTGTTAAAAGTACACGCAGGCCCTCTTAAGTATTATGAAGCGAAATTGTATACCCTGTTCATACATAAATTATCAACGCCAATTTAATAAACTACACGAACTGAACCCACATGCAAATTAAAAAAAAAATCTCCCAGGCTGCAATAAAAGGGTTTTCAGCTTTTCGTTCTCTAAATGGCTGCATGTACCCCATGAAATTACTACCCTTCTTCATTTATTTATGCAATGGAATAGGATTTTCATAACAAAAAACGTGCAATTTAATTTCAGGCATTTTCAAAATGTCCACAACACGCCAGGCGGAGGTATGGGCTAAGATTCATGCTGCCAACTCGGCGATCAATACCGTGGAAGAAAACTTGAATTTCTACAGCCTATGGGCAGCACACTATGACCAGGATTCGGCAGTATGAATTGTTTCATAAAAATACGCTTCATTTTTTGTATGATTTTGCACTCTTAATGCACCCCTATCTCTTTATGTTTAGTTTATTTATTAATGTAGTCTAGTACAATTTATCACAAGACTGACGCAGAGCAGACAAGTCATTTTTACTTTACTATATTTAAAAAGCGCGAATTCATTTGCAGGAAATGCTACCCAAAGGACCAATAATTGCTGCTGAAGCCATAGCTTCACGTTTTGGGGAAGACAAAGATGCTTTCATATTTGATGCAGGGGCTGGTACTGGACAGGTCGGAAAAGAGGTTTGTCTTGTCTTTGCTCAGCCTTGAACTTAGAACAAACATTAAAAGAAAACACCCAATGCCGTTTAACCCCTAAATTTTCATTATATAATGATTAAGTTTTTTTTTTATTTTTGATTATTGATTATTGATTGATTAATGATCCTGATCACTTGTTCCTTGGCCCACTTCTGACAGTTTCTGAAAATTTTATCAAAATCGGATCATTACTTATTTTTTTTGGTTATTGATTGATTATTGATCCTGATCACCACCAAAAACTTATCATCTGTTCCTTGGCCCACTTCTGACAGTTTCTGAAAATTTCATCAAAATCGGCCAACAACTTTTTCTGTTGTGTTGCTAACAGACAGACAGACAGATAGACAGACGGACAAACAAACGGAGCCAAAAACATAACCTCCTTGGCGGAGGTAATAACGGGATCAAGTTACCATTTGTGTGCCCAAAAGTCATTTTTTATCAATTAAAATTGATTACGTTTTATGAGCTTTTACAGATTTTATACAGGTGTGAGTCTAGTTTAAGATACGACCGCGTGGTGGCGCTGCTAGGGAGTAGGCTAAGCGTGTGAAGACATTCTATATTCAGGTAGATTTAGTTTCGGGTGCGGTAACTTCACTCCAGTCTTTCAACAATTATTTTCACACAAAACAAGAATAAACCCCTGAACAGGGATATTATTTATAAACAAACAAAAACAAAAACTACAGTTCCATGTTTACAGTAAGGATTATGTAGCAGAGCAGCTGAACTAGTTTTCTCACACGTGCCGGACCTGTAAGCAAATGTGTATCAGTTAACATTTTGTGTTTAGAAGAAAGCAGAAGAAAGCACTGTTTTTAATTTTTTTCCTATGGGAACGTTAAAGGATTGGCGTGGATTTCCCAACCCTACCCAATAGATTTGTGTCGATCATGGTTTTTATGTATTTTTATTTTCAAATGTTGGTTCGTACATATACAACGTTTTTGAACACACAATCCTGCACCGAACTATTGATACGACTGACTAAAGAAAAACACATTGCAAAATTACAGCTTTAAATGCTTGTATGTCAGTATCTTACTTGCTGGGGAGGTAGTAGAGATAAAATAGTAATCTATCATGCCCGATCTTCCTTATTACTATTTGTTAATGTCAATTTTTTTGAGGTGGACCTTGACCCAAGGTATCAAGCGAAGTTCTTTGAATGTTTATATGCCTAAGTCTTCTAAATCAAATAAAAACAGGTTGTTGCTTTTTACCACAAGGTTCAAAATCTTGGATTCAAAAACCTGGAAGCTCTCGATGGATGTCAGGAGATGCTAGATGTAGCCAATCAGAAAGGAATTTACAAGAGGAGTATTTGTAATTTGTTAGGACGAAATAAACTGGATATTGAAACAGGTAATCTGGTTTTTCACATCATTCAATGTGTCCTAAATCGTAAGCACAGTTTGAAAGAAATTTCATCTCTTATGTTCCGAGTCACTATATACGTTTACCGATCGCATAGCGCATTTTGAATTACTTAATATTAGCATTTCATAAAGTGATAAAGGCATAAATGATGACGACCTTTGATGTTGCAATAAGTAAGGTGGGTTGGATTATTGTCCTAAAATGTATAGCAATGCATGTAACAAAATCAGCTAACTTATTTTAAATAGTTTATTTGGATTAACTCTTTAGAAAGAGAAACTACCTAATCGTGTCCACGCAAATGTTATAAAATATAATAACATAAGCCTTAAACTTGAAAACGTGCGGTGTGGTGAAACAAAATGCAGTTTGTAAGAAAATGAAACGCATTAGAATAATAAAATGATACCAGAAAGGTATTCCCAGTAACGTACATATATATATATATATATATATATATATATATATATGATAGATTACTATAGGAAGGTATGGAAGATGAAATGTTGCGTGCTTTATTAGTAGCATTCTGCTTGATCTAGATTACAAGTGGCCTTAAATATGGCATTTTGTGTCAAAAATTATGTAGAAAAACACTTGTTTTTTCTAACATTAAATACCATCCTTAATGATTTGCAGGATATTATGACTGCGTGGTCTCAGTTGGTTGTTTGGCGGCGAACAACGTCGATGCCAGCTGTCTTCCAGAACTGATTAGAATCACCAAGCCAGGTATGAAAGTCTCAGAAACAATGTTCGGTTGTAAAAAGTGTCAGTCTTAGTAAACAAATATCAGCATTCGTGGAACTCACAGGTGGTAATGGGAGGCATTCGAGATAAGGTAATACATTGCACCTGAGTATGCATGACGTCATACGAAAATATAAAAATTACGAACGGGTGTAGGTTCTTAATTTTTGCGATGAGGGTGAAATATTTGGGAATGCCTTCTCAAAGCTATATCAAGGTAACACCTAAAAAAATTGGGACGACTGGCTGAAGATTCACGAAGACAACGGGCTTTGGAAGAAAGTGGAAATACGGAAGGAAGACAAATATGTGGCCGATGTAGCTACGGGCATCGTTTATGTATACCGGGTCATATAATTAGAGAGAGCTACCAGTCGTACTGCCCAGTGGACTAATTTGCTTTAATTTATCACTCTTGCAGAGTTGAATCATTGGTACTTGTATCTCTTAATGATTGCATTCTTATTATCATGTATTTGCTGCAGTAAGCACGTGTGAAATTTAATGATTCTATGATACTGATTTTATTTATGCGTGATTGTTAAAAAAGAATGTAAAGTTAATACTTATAGAAAGCAAAAACAACCAGTAAAGATTTTTATTTATCAGCCTGTATACCTTGCGGATGGAGAATTTAACATGATTGAGTTCTCATGTGTGTGGGTGATATAGTTTATAGATATTGTTCAGGATTTAAGTATCAGGTAATCATAAAACCAGAGTATTGCTTTGATGAATCCTGCAATGGAAATAATTTGATCAGTGATATTTATAATTATAGAAATAGATCAGTTTACTATACGCACCAAAGAAAGTTAGAAAGAGGCAACTTCTAGAGGTACAGAGAGTAAGCTGCTTGGAGTTATACATTTAGCACCTTTAAAAGGAAATTTGGAAATAGAATTTACATAAGACACATCACGTGAAAATCGGTGTTTGGCTATCGTTTGGGCGTGGTAGTCAAAAGGGTATAAATAGAGACCACTGGCTCTCTTTTAACACTTACCTACACTTACCTTCTTACTTACTGACTTACTATTTACTTATTTGCTACAGTTCTTCGTGGGACTAAAGTATCGTCGGCTACAGTGATCTCCAGGCTGCTTATTTTCGCATAGCTACTTTCTAGACAGTTGCTACTAGCTTGGAGTATATTTATCAATAGTTATACTCACGAAATAAAGACTTTACTGGAAGATCAGTGACTTGTCCGTCTTTTGATTATCACCGAGAGAGAGATTTATAACGGGAATAGACCCCCACGCACATATACAACAAATTCGGTTGATAACTCCAATTCCTTTTTGATCATTTTTGTCAGTAGGACATACTAGCAGCAATATCACACACACACACACACACACACACACACACACATATATATCAGAGTCCTGAAACAATACATGAATATCACTGGTAGAATAAAAGAGATTTTGTCAACAATACAGAAGAAAGCAAAATAAATATTTTTAACCATAAAATGTCCTTGTAACGAAATATCTCTTTATAATAATTTTCTCTGACATTCATTTTCGGAAGGCGCCATGGATCTCAGCACGCTCGAGGAATGGAGTGCTTCATTTCTTTTGTTTCACCAACACTGTTGACAAACAATTTAACTTACCTTTTTTGACCATCAGCGGACTCTAACGTTTGTCTTATCTTTATCTATTCCGGTCAATAAATACCCACACCTGACACCGCACGGGCAGGGACCATTCCCTCCGATCTAATATTTGGACCAAAAGCAGTGATGCACCATGTCAATAATCAATACACGTTGAATAGACCTTCAATCTTCAACCCGCATACTACCTCTTTAAGCGCCATATACCACCTGCACTGGACTGCTTCTCTTCTTTTCATTCTTTAACCAAATGTTTTGACAGTGCTTGCAAAGAAACATAGGTGAGTTAATATATTTTAGGCAGTAGTCTGCGCTATTCTGTCATTCAGCTACGAGAGTTAAATGTTACTGTTTTATTTATGTTTTACAGACAGCCCTGGACTGCAGGATTGAGTCAGTTGGGATTCGACAATGACTTGATTAATTTAGACGAATTCGTTGATTCTTTTAAATATTTAATATTGAATTCGGGAGATACAATTTCATCCTACATATACATTTCGGCAACATTGATTGCGATGATGACTTTTTATGCAGAGGGTCGAGTTGGCTTGCGCACGCAGAAATATCTTATTAGGCCATGGATGGGACTATTTCTGTGGGGTTTATTAAAGACAAGAATGACATAAAGCCACAGTGAAACACCATGTGTAAAGTACCTGTCAGTATGCAATAAAAACAGACTGCCTATTAGAATATCCAGATAGATTACAAACAGCTTGAAGCGCTGGTCTCCGACAATTATCAGTACACCGCTATGTTTAACAAGTAAATTTTAATAGGCAGCGACACATATCCAATATTTAATCAACGGTGTTCTAACATACAGTCAGCAAGGGCTTTAGATGAGTTTTTTGACAGGCATTAGCAATATATTTTGCTCTTGATGTCAAATGGAGTGATGTCCACTGTCGATGACGATATATCTTGATCAACACACCCCGAATATTGTCACTTCCAATGCCATTAACTGCCGCCTGCATCAGGTTATTTTTCTTCTTTTTTTGCATTTTATTAAATATGTCATTTTCTCATCTTAGTCAATGGAAACCCGTATGTATGAGGTCTTCAGACATATTGAAATGGAGAGTTAAATAATACTCCTTCATTGCTTGTTTCAACGGAGTCATACTGTGGACACAGACACCCCCCCCCAAAAAAAAATAATAATAATAATAATAAAGATAAAATAAATAAATAAATAAATAAATAAATAAATGTTCTCCAAATGGCTTTCGCGGTATTGGAGGTACACTTGCAGAAGTCGTGCAAAATTGTTAATTTCTCGAACTTAAAAAATAACTTATGCGTGTTAATTCAAGCTCCTAGTATCACATAAAGGTACGACTGAATAATATTAATGATACGATTCAACCTAGAAGTCATCACGATCGTCAATTTAGCGTTAACACATGATGCGGGCGCCAAGTATAATCAGTCAGTCATGTTGCTCACATTTCAAGCTTATAATGTCACATCGTATATGATAGAATAAAACACAAGACGGAATGTTTCCTTACCGTCAGCTAACAGCCAACCTGGGCTCCGTAACTCGAAAGCATCACAAATTACGACCAAGCGCAAGCGCCTCTTTTCCATAACTCGGCATTTACTAGCCCTATATAATAGCCTCGAAATAAAAGGTGTTATCGCTTTTGCAATTCGCAATGTTTTCGAGCCCTATATAATAGCCTCGAAATAAAAGGTGTTATCGCTTTTGCAATTCGCAATGTTTTCGAGTTACGGAGCCATGAACGTAAGTCTTCATTATTTAGTAAACATTTTACTCACTGACCGCTAGGTGGTTTAGCGGTCCAGACCATCTTTTAAATGTCCGGTGGATCGACTCCCCGTCGCTAATAGCAAGCTACTGGGTAATTTTGCTTATATGAGAGTAAGTATCGTTTACTAAACTTCTCTATGTGTGTGCATGATATGACAAACGATATCACAAATTGAATCCTACTGAACATATACTGTGCGCTCATAATGTTGTCATGCCGTGGTTGCATTATTTATAACTTATCACAATACGCATTTGAACGACAAGCCATCTTATGTAATACATGCTATGTCTGCACCAAAGAACTGTGAACAGGCGCCGCTATCTGTGGTGAGAGTGGAGGGTAAGTTAAACGATTAATAGGGTAAGTATGGTGGGGGGGGGGGGTCTGTAGCTTCAATTTGTCCTTCTTTTTCATATTAGACTTCTTTTTCATATTAGACTGTTCTATGGTGTATAAGTGCACTTTTGTAAACTGATAAGTGAGGAAACTGGAGCACATGCTCCAAGCACTGTGTAATGACGACAGATATGAAGTGTCTTGTCAGACTGTATATAGGGTTTGGAGAAGGATGGAGGGCATTGGTGATGTCCATAAGTCACCAAGAAGACTTATAGGGTATTTTAACTGTGCAGCCAATTAGTTTTGCACTTGTTGCGCAATTTACTGGTTGAGGTTATTAAACGAAATATTCAAAGGAGTCCAAATGTTACAGGAATTCACACTCTGGTCGCCAAGAGGAAACTACTTATCGCCTCCATAAAAAGGCGAAAAAGAGGGCTGCAAGAGCTATTTCATGGACCACAGGTCACAGCAGGCGCCATTTCGTATTTTCTGGCGATACCGTAGTCGCTCCTTAACATCGTTAGTGGACAGGTGAGAGTATGGCAACACTATCTACTTTTTACATGCCAGTGAATATGTATTTCCCCGCTAAGTAGCTCAGTTCCACAATGGTTTGGGGGTGCGTCTGTTTCTAAGGAATTGCTGAACTGGGGTTGATGCCTTGAAACCTAAACCATGTGCGTTACATTTAAATTCTGAACTAACACATTATACCTACGGTAGAAAACATTTTTGGGACAGGAGCCATCCGTTCATTTTAAAGATAATAGCGCAACAATATACAAGACCAGGACTGCAAGAGCATGACCTGATCGGCATGGCATCAACAGGCCAGGTTGGATTAATTGGCCAGCCAAATTACCAGACGCAATTAAACCCCATTGAAAACGTGTGGAATGAGATTGGAAATCAAATGGCAAAATATCTCTCCATTAACCAGAAGCGCTTTAACCTATAATGTACTTGAAGTCTGAGCAAACGTATCCCCCGGAAGATTACTGAACCGTTGTCATTTTTTGCACAGAAGGCTGGTGACCGTATGGAGATATGGTGGCTATCCTATAAAATATTTATACTGGCATATTGATAACGTGCGTCACGTTAGGGCAAACAACAGGCCTGTAAACTTGTAGTGAAGTTACTGACATAAACAGTTTTCAATAAGATACTAACTGAAAAACCTAGCAAATCCAGATACTGTTCACCTTTAGTATACAGCAAAATGCTGCAATACTTCTGTCACCACGTGCAGCTGTATACCCTATTCTCCAACAAAAGTCAGAAACCCTTTGGTAAGAATAGCAACACCAACATGTTTTGTTTAAATAAAGTGTATTCCTGGCCGGCTGTTCTAGCACCAATAATAAAGAGAATGATTTGGAATTCTTTTAGTAAAAATTAAGATCAATATATATTCTATTTTGAGATACAAACGCCTTAAGAAATAATCTCTGGAGACGTATCAGGCACATCAGTCCATTCTAAGACCACGGGACACGTCTCACGCAGTATTAAATCATTATGCACAGTCGCCACTAACGTCATCATAATAGTTTCATCCTTTTTCTCTTTACTCATCTTTGTGAACTTAACAGAATTTTACGAACAAAATCGGATATCAATCCCCTACCCAAAAGCTGCAGCAAAACACAGATTGCAGGAAAGCCAAAATATAGCGTTTCCGTCTAAGGGAGTTGACAAACCTCCCAACAAGCATAAGCTGGTAATTTTCTGGTATCCAGGACCAGGGTGGGACTACATGCTCCTCAGAGACTACGCCAAGCCGGTCTTTAAATCCCTTGGCTGTAAAATAGACAACTGCATCTACACTGAGGATAAGTCTTTAGCTTATGAAACCGACTCCATTGTTTTTATAGCGAGAAGTTTGGGGAGTAAACCAAGAAAATTGCCACACCAGCGTTGGATATGGGTGAACCACGAGAGCTTGTGTTATTCCGAAGAAGCTGGGGGTGTTTGGGCGGGGATGTTTAATTGGACCATCACATTTCGGAGAGATTCAACGATATATTTCCCATATGGTTACGCCCAAAAACGATCGAGGCCTCTTACTAAAAATTACACTAAAACTGCACTCAACAAAACTAAAATGGTCGCCTGTATGGTCAGCAAGTGTGTGACACGGAGTCAACGAGAGAGATATGTCTCAGAACTTCAGAAATACATCCCTGTTGGCGTGTATGGTGCATGTGGCCCCTTAAAATGTCCAATACGCGACGATTAAAACTGTTTGGACAACATTAGCATGGACTACAAGTTTTACTTGTCCTTTGAGAATAGTATCTCAACTGATTACGTCACGGAAAAAATTTGGAAAATGTTGGATCGAGACATAGTGACGGTTACGAGAGGTCCCGCCAATTATTCAAGGGTTGGAATAAAACCCGAGTGGCACATCAATACGAATGATTTTAAATCTCCCAAAGATTTAGCAGAATACCTGAAATATTTGGACGCAAATGTGACGGCGTATTTTAAATATTTAGAGTGGAAGAAGCAGTATGTTGGACTGTATTCGAAGCCAGATGTACATGTATACTGTGATTTATGTGCCAAATTAAACGGCCTCAGTGAACCGGGGACATGGTACCCGCCGGGAGAGCTGACCAGGTGGTTTATTGAGGGGCATTGCATTCCTCCGAATGATTTGGATTTTAACACTTAAGGACACAGGACCCGATACCAAGACTAAAACGAAAAGTATGAATATTAAACAGAACTGACGTGATTTGAACGAAATGACGTTACACATCAATAAAAGACTCTTTATCAAAATAATCAGAAGACGTCAAGCCGTAAAGTTAGTTTGTAGTGTATAATATTTTATTGCACTTAATTGCTACTTTATAAAAGATATTTACAAAAAGATGCATTTATTTACATGCACATGGAAAGTGCTTGGTGCACTCCGAATCTTTCATCCTCGGAGAGAATGATGCAGCCATATCCACGGAGGGGTGATGGTTGATAAAAACCACACGGACATACTTAAGGTGTTTTATCAATGTGGTGGTTTTGCCAGAGAGCAGAAAAATGAACGTCCTCCCTTGTAAACTTGACCGTGCAAATAAATATTCATTACTCTAAATGTGTGAAACGCTTAAGTTGATCTCTGCACATTTCCTGACTTAAACATAAGCTGTTGTACGGCAGTTTGTAACTTTATTAGCATTAATCGGGACCATTTCTTTTGAAAATAAAAATATTTCAAGATTAAAAGTGTAGCACTACTGTTCAGTTCTTTAAGTATCATTTTAGTGTTAATAAGTATAGCTTCTTGAAGTTTTATGTGAATATACATATAGATACAACACGCTTCCCTTCTTAAGTTGACGTTGATTAAAGTTAGTTATTATCCTTTCTGTAATGGACATCAATGCGAATTTGTTGTCAGAAAACGATGGTTTAGATAAAAAAGGATATCTTGTAAAAAGACGGAAGTTAAAACGGTGAAACTATATGCAACAATCCTTTCTTTATTTCATTCAAGTGAGTAATCAAAATTTCAATGATTCAGCACCAGTAGACTAATATAGTTAGGATCGTGTTGTTGGCGGATTTGCTGAAAAAGAAAGTGAGACTATTAAAACAACTAGTGAAATATGACTAACAAAACATTATTTACAGTTTTCATAAATTCATCACCATAAAAGGCTAATTAGATATATTTGCTCATATATTTAGACAATGGTAGGAACCTATGTTAAAGTTAATGCAAATAATGTTCAGTAACTCTGAAGAGCAAATGTACATCCCTGGTGACACGGTTTTTAATGTAAAAATAACCTTCCCATTGTTATGGTCAAGAAGGAAATAGCGGATTAGAATCAGCCAACCTAGTAACAGCACTCACCAAAGGCACACTTAAATTCCAAAGCGTCAATGCGCACGTCAGATAATAGGTCTATAAATTACGCAAGTCTCACGTGTTTACTCTACTGATCGCCCGCCACCATTGCCAGCCCATTCCCAATTTGCTTTTAAAGGACGCATAGACGCACAGACAAATGGACGGGCAGAATTACATGATCCCGACTAACAACAAATTATGTCCATTTTCAGAAACATTTTCCAGTTTAAAATTCATCAAATCCATCTGTTTCGGCTTATTATTATTATTATTATTATTATTATTATTATTATTATTATTAATTTTTTTTACCTTCAAGCCAACTGGTTATTCGAAGCATTCGCAAAATATAAGATTTTGACAAAAGCCTCCTTTGCCGTTGGCGATGTAGCAGTGAGTCCAGCAATCTTCCAGCCTGCAGGGGCCCCCTGATTGACCGATGCTGAGAGGACTTTTCAATTCTCTTCGATTTGCTTTATCAAAAAAAAGGAAGGAAATGAAAGAAGTTAGATTTCAAAAATTATTTTGAATATTTTTTTGAAATAATACGGGCCGCTTCACGTTCATTCATCATTTGATTCAGCAATTACGATAAAAAAAATACTTCAAAGTCTTGCACTAGCTAAATTTAGTGATACGCTATGGTATACTTGAAAACAAATGCTTAAGTTATATATTTTTAGCGCTAATTGTCCAAAAGATAGGTAGATAAAAGCATGTTTTATTTTAAAGCAAGGGCATTACAAATCAAACTTGGAAATAATAAATGTGTCACTTGTCGTCCAGTCCATAACAGTAAATTGCAGAATTATATGATGCAATTTTTTACACAGATGTTTGACCGACCAATGAAATGGTACCAATTTCTTTGCTTTGAAATAGGTTCAACTATACCTGTTCTGACTGCCTGGCTTAAAACTAAATAGAAAACAAAACAAAACAAAAAAATGGTCAGTCAAGTCATGGCACATGCATACATAAGAGTGGTTGTTTGAAATTGAAAAAAAAACATTAAAGCGAATTAAATGCTTACGCCCGCATTAATAGTTCAATAGACAACGTAACAGTGTTTCTAAATGAGAATTAAATTTATCATTTATTGTGGGACGGCCCGAAGTGGGTCGGGTCGTGTGATCATGACGCCTCAAAACATATAAGATGTAAAAATAATACACTTAAAATATTATGATAAAATATGACAAAAACACTCTTCTTGCTAAGCACCCTTCATGTTCATATCATAACTGTTCTGTTTTTTGTTTAAGGGTTTACCAATATAAATATGCTATACAATCTACCAGGGACATACTTTATTCATTTGATATGCACATTTGATATGACTAAGGCTTACTCATGACAATCTTTCTACTGCGTTTGTAAACACCCCAAATAATGAAATAATTAAATGGATGTTAGAATGTGACTTTTAACGCACTGTACGATTTGGCACCACCCTTCCTGCAGAATGTATTCAACTTTACCTGGTTCGCCTATAAAATTAAGAGGAAAAAACAGCGTTTATTCAGTCAGCAGTGGGTGTATTTTACACAGTCAAAAGGTCTGCTTAAAATCAACGTAACATTAAAGAAAAAGGTTTTACCACTGCATGTAAAGATCTACAAAATACAAGTGCACTGAGCAAAAAATTACAATTGATGGGCGATCTTAATAATCATCACAACGTGTGCGTATTATGCACCCTGAGTTTCTGGTTCTTTACTTGTTTTGAAGCTCAGAGTGATGTCATGAAAATAAAGAACCAGATATTTACAAATATAAAAAATTAGAGGATTGTCAATGAAAAATATTTTTCAATGTTAACTAATTAGAAGAGACAAAAATGTGGATCATAACAAGCGTGACATGCCATTTGCATTTTTAAATATTAAAATATGATTCTTCGAAATTTCCATTCTTACTTGTCTTGTGTATGTGAGCGTAAATTCCACAACTAGGATCTGCTTCCGCAGCACTAATATTGTCATCGCCTTCACCGGTGATACTGCTAACAGCTAGAAATAAAATCAGACAGATAACACGTACTTCGCTCATATTGAAGGACAATATGGGTAGAGTATGTAAAGAGAGCACTGTATGCGATGTTTATATAGACAAGGCGCCATACGCAATAAAACTTGTCCTGAACAGGTGGGAATTCTCTCAAGTCAGGCTGCATTAACCCAAAACTGTAAATATTCCGTGGTTTTTAGCAACTGGGGTGGTCATATTTCAGGTCGACGAACGAGTTAGGACCAATTTTCAAACTTACAGAACATATTAATGACAATAGAGAAGTATTGAAAAAAAAATACAGAAAGGAGAAAAAATGTCATAGAAAGTTAAAGAACGAGTGCCCGGATATCGAGTAATATAATTATTATTCCTCAAGCAAGAAAAATAAATAAATAAATAAATAAATTTGATATACCATTAAATTTTATAGACAATAGAAATCCACAGCGGTATATTAGAAAAGTAGGCCAAAGTATGTGTAAGACATACTGCGTGGACTACAGTGTATACGCTACGTAACATACTATACATTTAAAAGATATAGTTCAATCGTAATTCGATTTTTTCTCAGACTGTCAATAAAATAGAGTAAGGAATAAATAAGTGGCAGGAGGAAATACATATTTGTGTAGTTTTGTGGTTATTTTATTTATAAAAAGCATCAATATATGTGGTTTATATAAACAGAAAACATAATTTTATTGGTCCTTAGATGTCTATTATTGTGTGAAATCAGCGGATGCTTGTGTTTTGATCTAGATAACCTTTTGTGATCCAGTGGGCAGGTTATCAGATCGCTACATCACGTTTATGCTCTTTAATCAACCTTCACGGGGGATCAGAATATCAAAGCGTGTTGACTGTGGGCGGGACTGTATGCACATGTTCACCGTTTTATACTTGCACTCTATGCCGCAGCTATGGCCGGTCTTTGCTGGGTAGTTGTCTTTAAAAGCATTGTTGTATTGATAAATAACATCCCCATTCACAGTGAGACAGACTCGGGATATGGTAAGCTACTCGACTCGCGGAAAGGTTGTGAAATATAATTAGGTTAAACATGACTTTATATTTTATTTCTAACTTCCTAATGTTTCACTTAAGGTCTCTTCTGTTATTTTTGAGAACCGCACGGTATTCACCGTTACGTCCTAACGCTATCCTGATTTAAGGAAAATACACTTCAAATATAAAATGTGTTAATAAGTTTAACATTTAAAAAAAGTGTAAAAAACTATTTCTACTTAACTGTATTTCTAACTTGAAACTTAATTTCATCTTTCTTAGCAGTAAAGCATTCTTACCTTGGCTATCCACGTCTGCACTTCTCGGGGAATTTCTTTGTGGACCCAATGACAACGAATAACAAACTGGATAACTTTAATATGACCCGTAATTTTGGACCTCGCCTGCAGCCTATTAACGAAGGTTACAATCCACAAGTATGTCATAAATATCGCTGTCAAAGATACATATAAAAGAAGTATGTATGTTATATAATTCCCCATAGATCCATCCAAATATTATCATTAACATAGTGCAATAATATCATTTTAAGAAATATCACAGAGTTTCGTTATGACATTTCCTAAAGAATAATATTTTAATTGGTATTACTTATTTACTATTCATATTTAACCTTCAAGTGACCGTGTGGAGTCATTTACGACTCCAGCCTAATGATGTAATGTGCCATCTCTTTATCTTTTATTCGAATTTTCTTTCCTAGCATTAGTTTGCCAGTCTACTTATCCTACGCATTTTTATTTTTATTTATTTATTTATTTATTTATTTATTTATTTATTTATTTATTTTTATTATTATTATTATTATTTTTTTGTAGTGATCAACCAATTACTGTGGTGTATATATCAGAAACTCTTGTGGAGGAGAATTGGTTTTTAAACATTGGTTTATGAATTTTTGCCCACACAACACTGACAGGAAAGTATCACATGCATGTACTTCAAGCAATTAGCCACACGCCAGTTTGTCCAGAACATAGCCACAAACAAGTCGTTTGTGAAGATTGTCCTTGAAATGTTACTATTAGTGCATTGCTGAATCTAATTTCAGTTGCTTTGTTGGAACTTGTTTTCATGACGGTGTGTGTGTGTGTGGGGGGGGGGGGGGGCTCATTTTGACAGGTACAATATTCGGGTATTTCAGTAATCTAAAGAATGTTGTTGATACCATAAAACACATCTGTAAACAATATGCTTTTGTGATTTTTGTTTTATGCACAGATGTGGTAGTAACACAGGTTGATTGAATGTGTTCTGAGTAGGATGACTCCTCACCAGTATTAGCCTATTCACTAGTCAACAAATCAGCTAATTATTTTTATTGGTGTTAGCAGGATGCTAACTCAACATAAGTTCAAATATTTTTACTCAAATTTATTTTTCATAATATACGTTTTCATTTAGTGTGTCAAAAAGAGGCATATTTTTGCAAGTGGGCCCGCACGAAAATGCAGTAGTATTGAAGTAGCAAAGAAGCATTAACGCAGTAGTGGTGTGGAGCATATTTGCAGTAGAAATGCAGTATAGCCTACTGCAATTCTACTTCAAAATTAACATAGGGTTGTACAGAGGAGGAGCATTAATGCAGTAGATTAGCAGCATGTTTGAAGCGTGTTTCAAATATGCTAATTAGCTCCCCAATCGAAGCAGATTTGAAGCATGTTTGCAGTATGATTGCAGTAGTCTACTGCGCTGGAGTATCTACTTCGTTTTCGTGCGGGGGGAACTGAGAAGGACTGTCTAAATGAATGTAATGTTATCAAAATCTGTGTTTGTTTATTTCTTGAAATAAAAGTATTATTACCAAATACGTATTACATTATATCATAATGATATTCCTGTCTTAAATATTGGGAGTAGTATAGGTGTGATAAACCCCTAATCAGCCTTTTATAATGAGGATCCCTGTACAGAGCACAATGGGGTCATAGATGACCCCACTTGGTCATTTCGGTCAGTAAAATAGCTTGGTCGCTTGAGCGTTAAACGTCGCCCGATATCAAAGTGCAAACGGTAGAATTTGGTTACAGAGTGATTGTTGCGATAATTTGCGGTAATTTGCGAAATGCTATCACAGTTATATGTCGTTATAAAATAATGTACATTATATATTTTAAGAATGACCAAACTCCTTGTGAATTTATGAGGTTAAAAACCTTGGAGTAATTTTTGATAATAGGTGCGATAAGGCTGCCGACATCAGTAAAAAATGCAAAGCCGCTTTCTATGGTCTTAAAAAAAAATCCAAACTATCCCACATCCTTGATAAAAGTCAAATGGAGAGGCTTGTCCATGCCTTTATAACTTCACATCTTGACTACGGAAACAGTCTACTGTACTGTACTGTATGGTCTTCCTACCTATCAAATTGAAAAATTGCAATCGGTCCAAAATGCTGCAGCACGACTACTGACCAAAATCCCTCTCAGATCAAACATTTCACCCATTTTATTTGAACAACATTGGCTTCCTGTACGACAGAGAATTGTTTTTAAATTACTGTTGTTTGTTTTTAAATTCACCAGAGGTGAATGCCCCTCATATTTTAACTCGATGCTACATCCAAGTACACCCAGTCTCACCAGGTCTACCAGATCCACCTCCACTCCTTGTTTTATCAGAAATGATAATAAAAAAACAACCAAAACCTACGGCCACAGGGCATTTTCAATTTCAGCACCAATTTTATGGAATCAATTACCCTCACACATTCGGACTATTGACAGTGTTGAGGTTTTTAAAAAAGATTTTAAAAAAATATTATTTGCACAGTATTTTAATTAATATTTTCTCATTTTATCAGAAAAAAAGTTTTATTGTTCAGACCATTACTATTTTAACCAGCTTTAATTATTTTAATTGTTTTTTATCTTAGCTTTTATCATATATATATAATTAGTTGTAATCCTGATAATTTTACCTGTAAACAGCACTGAAACGCTAGTGTAGTGCGGTTTTAAGAAATAAATATTATTATTATTATTATTATTATTATTATTATTATTATTATTATTATTATATTAATTTAGATAATTGGTATCATGTTGAACCTTTGGAGGAAACATGTGTCGGGTAAAACAAAATAAAGAAAGTATGAAGTTATCATTACCTTTCATATTATATGTGTATTAGATTGCAATAATCCACACCTGTCTATCGTTATCTAAAACTGTATTTATCTAAATAGACTCATTCAAATTTAAATTAATTTAAATATTTGATTACAAAGCAGAAACGCCACTTTATGTATACAGACTTGACATTTAATGTGGAATATTCATCAGTTTAGATTTCTATTTTGCTGACTGATAAATGAAAATAGGGATTAAAATCGTGTTTTAATAGCTTTTGACAGTTTATTTGATGTCATTGTAACATCAGTTCATAAATTAAACTCGCCAGTGAAGCAAACAAAAATACATTGCCTATTCATACGACAACCATTGAAAGCGACCTTTTGGATCCCCATATTTTCCAAATTATCATCTTTAAAAGAGTTACACGACCCACGAAGGACCCACATGTCAGTGTCAAGCCACAGCGACGTTCGCTGTTACGCCTGACTTCTTCTGGCTGCTACCAGAGCTTTCAAGCGGCAAAGCTCACGACAAGTTTTTATAGTTTAATCTGGAATAAAATTAATTAATTTTACGCAATGCAAAACCGACCGCTTGCACGCCAAATCCAAATTCTTCTATGCAGTTGTTGCCGACATATGGGTACTTTTTTAGACAGAACCATGCTTCGCCAAAGCTAAGCTTTAATTTGACCAGCCCAAAGGAGCACTACCCAATTAAATCACTGCATATAACACAATGCAGCAGTACAGCAGACTTGGTAGTCAGTTAATTGGTGGCGACACACCTGACTTCACAGTGCTCCAGTCAGACATCTGAAATGGAATTTAATTTTATTGAAAAAGGATTGTTTTACCTAGGTATACCTTTGAAATTGAAACATTCCATATTTTATGAAGCCTGTATTTCCCTTGGCTCCTTACACTACCTAAACAAAATAGGTTTAATTTTAGCTTTAATTGGCAAATGCTATTTTCTTCAGGGAACAGGGAACTTCATGTTTTCTGAAGTTTATGTCACAAGCGTGTGTTTTATCAGTGGACGATGCACAGACCGAGGTGATTCGATAATTGGACAAGGATTAGAAGGTATTGGGTATTTGCTTATTTGCAATATGATTAATTCAAATGTGCGTTAATTTGTCGACAGGTCTCCTTTTTGCCTATACATCTACCTGTGCTTCTGGTCAGTATATGTGTCTGTGACAGGAATGTCTGTCTATGTGTTTGGCGGTAAAGGCACTGTCACACTCCAATGTATAGCACTAGTAAACGTATTGGAAAATGTAATAT